>NW_011889042.1:149500-198821 GCF_000151845.1 Pteropus vampyrus
CAAATGAGGTGAGTTCTACAATTGCTCCGACTTTCTGCCTGGAGGCACATTCCTGGTCATAAATTCAGAACATGGCAGAACACAGCAGTCTCACTGAGTTGAGGAGACAGAGATTGAAGTTCATGGACTGTGAGATAGCTTGAAGTTGCTACACAGAACAGCAAAATGGAAGAAGGTTTACAAAAAATGAGTTCCGAAAATCTGGATAGGGCTCTGAGTCTTTCTTAGATACTAATATGGCCATATATAGAGTTAAATTCCAGGAGGATAAGCATAGAATAATCAAAGAGTATATAATGAACAACTCCCAGAGTTCATATAGGGCTAGGAAATACTCAAGTGAGAGTAAAAAGACCTCATTGACCGCCCAAGATGTTCAAGAGAGACCTCAGAAGAGTCAAACATTACTATTAGGTCTAAACTAGCCCTATAATTAAGTATATTCTAGACCTGCTTTAACAAAGCTTAAAAACAAGCCTTAAAAACATCAAACTAATCTGAAAGTAACCGTCTCGTAATACAAAAGCCCACACTCTTTAAGGGCAAACTATGAAATTCAGACACTCAACAATATAACATCCTAGCATCCAATAAGAAATCACCATATAGGCTAAGAAGCAGGAAAAAAAAATAAGCCGGAGAAAAATCATTGACAGAAACAAACCCAGAAATGACAGAGATGATGGAATTAGCAGACAGGAATGATAAAACAGCTATTATAACTATATTTTGGGTATTTAAAGGAAAATAGAAACATAATAAGGAATGAAATAGAAGATATAAGAGCCAAATAAAACTTCTAGAGGTGAAAAATGCAATATCTGAAATGAAAAATTCAATACAGCAACTGGCTTCTCCCAGAGAAAGCAATCAGAAGGAAAAAATGGGAGCAAGAAAAAAGGATTTGCCTTTTATGATCATGGGTATTCACTTTCTGTTGAGGTAATAAATTGCCACGAACTTAGTGACTTAAAGAACACAAATTTATTATCGTATGGTTCTGTAGGCTAGAAGTCTGACATGACTGTCATGTTGTGAGGAGATTCAGGAAGTCTGATGAAGAAGTCTGGGCAGTGAGGAACTGAAGTCTCCTGCCAACAATCAGCACAAAGTTGCCAGGTGTGTGAGTGAGCCACTTGGAAGTGGATCCTCCAATCCCAGTAAAGTCTTCAGATGACTGCAGCCCTGGCCAACATCTTGACTGCAACTTCATAAGAAACATTAAGTCTGAATCACCAAGCTAAGCCACTGCTGGATTCCTGACCCACAGAAATTGCATAAGGTAAGTATTTATTGATTTAAGCCATTAAAAATTTAAAACAATTTATTTCCCAGCAATAAATAACTGATGCAAGAGTCTCTTCAACAAATAGTCTAGAACAACTGGATAGCCATGTGTAAAAAAAAAAAAAAAAAGCAAAAACTCCCCTAAAAGTAATATATTCATACAATAGAATACAACTCAGCAATGAAAAAGAATGAACTATTGATACATGTGACAACACAGATGAATCTCAAAAACATTCTGCTAAGCAGAAGAAGTCAAGCAGGAAAAAGTACAACCTGTATGATTTATTCATATGAAACTATAAAAAAAAAAATTGATGATGATAGAAAGCAGACCAATGGTTGCCCGAGGCTGGAGAGAGGGCAGAGGGAAGAGGAAAGAGGAAAGATTGGCTGGGAAATGACAAAGAGAACTTTCGGATGTGATGGAAATGTTCTATATCTTGATTGTAGCTATTCAGATTATAAGGGTGTATTTGTTAAAACTACTGAACTCTACACTTAAAATGGGGTCATTTTATGTGTTATCTTTTACATATAGTTATAATTTATATAAAATTTACCTCAATAAAGTTGAATTTTTAAGCTGAAAAAATGGCCTGTGAAGTGTGTGTGTGCGCGCGCGTGTGTGTGTGTGTGCGTGTGTGTGTGTATGTGTGTGTGTGTGTGTGTGTGTGTGTGAGGGAGGAGTTATTGCCTTATGCAGGAGAAATTTCTTCCAAGATATATGATAATCTTGGTCTCAGTTAAGGATTTTCCTCTTCTAGTATCAGAGAACCTAGGAAACTAAATTAGTAATCTGAATATTTTTTTGTTCAGTAGGTCCCCTTGCTATAGCTGTCATTATACCTGATGCCTATTTGTCACTATAATTACAAATTTCTGGAAGTACTTGACTGATGTGTTTTTCCCCCATTAGGCAATAAGCTCTCCCAAGGGCAGAGACTGGGTCTGTTTTACTCACTTCTTTAACGCCATTCTAGCAGAGTGGTTGGCACAGTGTAAGCATTCAATATGTATTTGGTAAATGAATTCTCTACTTCATTCAAGGAACACAGATAAACACTATAAACGCAAAGTCTTACTCTCACAGGTGAGATATTGCTTTCCTTGAAACCAGTGAGTGTAACTATGTCCTCGAAAACCTCACTCTCCATGCCCTCTGTAAGTGTTCCCTCTCCCTTCCCTTCCTCTTCTTACTCCCATTCCCCAGCCCATATCTCATCTTTAACTCATGTGACTCACTTCTCCATCTGGAGATGATTTCAGAGATGCTGCCATTGGCTCAGATGACTGCCTTCCTTGACATTCGCATCTCTTCTCTCTAATCTGCCTTCTCCAGTTCAGTCAAACTAATGTGATTCTTTTCCTTCACTCAATTCTTCATTTTTTAGCATCTCCATAACTTTACCTATATTATTCTTTCCACCAAGAAACATTAATTCATCTTTACCAATCTATTAAATTTTGCCTATCAATTATTTGTTTTAGGAAAATATTCCCACCTAACATTTGTCAACATCTATGCTCTGTTTCTCATAAGCCCTTGGGATGCAACCTGATGCATGGGAACTTTGTACTTATGGAGATATCACCCACTTGATGGATTCTATGCAGCTATGATACTTTGCACTGATTATAAACTTCCAGATGGTACCTGTTTGCTTCTTTCCCTTATATTCGTTTTCTTTTCTTATGTAACTACTCAGGATAGAGTTCTGCGCAGAGTTGTGCTCAATATCAATATATTACTGTTGCATAAATGAATCATCCATGGGTAATTCATCCGAAAGGGCAGACCTGAAAAGGAAGTCAGATTTGCTTCTACCGAAACAGCTTAAGGGAGAATGTCTTCTTTGGGACCAGATTCCTGAATGAATCTCTTTTTTGTGGGCTAGCAGAACCTAAAGAAAAGGTGTTATCATTTCTTCGCTAACAGGGTTAAATAGAGATTCCTTGAATCATACTCTGCCAAGTAGTACAAATAGACCATATAATTGTATTCCCTTAAACAGAAAACTTCAGAACATGAGGATATGTGGGTTCTCTAGGTTAGTCCAAAGGCCACATAGTATAGGTTTTTAAAAATATATATATTTTTTTATTTGGAAATACATTTAGATTTACAGAAAGGTTGCAAAGATTGTGTAGAGTTCCTATATGCTCCTTACTCAACTTCTACCATTGTTAACATATTACCATGGTACATTTGTCAAAGCTAAGAAATTGACAGTGGTGTATTATTATTATCTAAACTCCAGGCTTTATTCAGATTTCGCCAGTTTCTCCATTGATGTTCACTTTCTGTTCCAAGATCCAAGTCAGAGTACCACATTGCATTTAGTTGTCAGATCTCTGTTGTCCTCCCTAGTCTGACAGTTTCTTGATCAGTCTTTCCTTGTTTTTCATAATCTTGACAATCTTGAGGATTACTGGCCAGATATCTTGTGGAATGGCTCCCAATCCAAGTTTAAGGTTTTTCTCATGATTAGACTGCGGTCCTGGGCTGTTTGAAAGAATACTGCCCTTCTAATTACACCTAGGAGTACATGATACCCACACGGCATCATTGGTAGTACTAATTTTAATCATTAGGTTAATATAGTGTCTACCAGGCTTCCTCACTATAAAGTTACTACCATTCCCTTTTCCTATTCTATTCTTTGGATAGCTTCTTTGGGGAGAACTTGCTGCAAATTTGGGGGTGGCATTTTTTTCTTTCCAAAATCCTTCCTAGCTCCAATATTCATTGACTATACAACTCTCTCCTGCTCATCTCTCTGAACTCCATTTTAGAAAAGAACACCTTCCAGAAAGAGCCAAGTGGAAATTTCTACGCCCAGCAATTTGACACGATTGCAAAAGCTTGGGTATCATTAGACTGGTTAGAAACCTGCTCTGAAGTTCTGAGGATGTCATTTTGCAGTTATTTTGATACCTTGACAAGATATTTTTAGAGCGCATGAAGCCCAAATTGAAACATTGTTACAAAAAAGTAAAATTAAACCAGAGCTCCATTAGATGGAAAACTACAGTAAATATCAGATAGGAATGAATGAAAAAGTACCGAACATTTCTGAGAACTATTCTGATAGGAGGGGAAATGAAGAGATACTCCTGACCAGCATGCAGAAATGTGTCTGTGTCTTGCCAACCCGGAAGGGAAAGGCCTCATGCCTGAAGGCCCTGTCCTGACCCCTTGGCATCAGGACAGGAGGAACTTCCTTCCCACTGGTGAGGGCTGGTTGTAGGCTGCTGATGTAGGCTACTTCAGTTTTACAACACATCTCACTGCTTAGTGCTTCTGCTTAGTCCTGGTTTCTTGGATTGGGTCTGAAATATGGTTAGTTAGGGCTGAAATCTCTTTGCCTTCTTCCTCTATCCTGCTTCCCCCCAGACTAGCCCTGCTTCTGGCATTTCTCACAGTGTCTCTGTTTGAAGGCTTCCATGAGCTCAGATTTATGACCCATCTGAAAAGCCCCTGCTGAGAAGGTCCATGCCCTTAGTTTAGACCTCTTAGATCACTGGTTCCTAACTTCTGTAGGTATACAGACCTCTCTGATTACCTGATGAAGGCTGTGGGTCCTCACATACAATCTTCTAGTTAGACTTTCAAAGGGTTCATTGACTCTCTCAAGCCTAACAGTGGGTCCCATATTAAGAATCTCTGCCTTAGATAGTGACTCAGACCCTGGAGGCCTTGGAGAAGGAATGCTTTGGCCTTCTGCTGGGAACTGTCACACACCCTGCAGGTGAGGCACTCTAGCTATGACAGGAATTTGAATGGTCCTCTTTTTCTTGAAGTCTTGATACAACTGGATAATTGTATAATTCAGAGCAAGGTCAAGAGACTTCTTTTGGCAATGTTAAGATATCCCTGATTTCTTATCAAAGGAAGGGATAGAGGAGAGTTCTTTTAGGGAATAAAAAGTCTCTGAGTCACTGTTTAACCCAAAGAGAGAGAGAAGGAAAGATTTTCAAGTCTATGAGAAGTGCTAAGAATGGTTTTCCATATCCACCAAATTCAAGGCATATGACAAAAATTTCATGAGCTCTATCATGTGCGCCGAGGAGTTGGGGTGAGACATAATGATTAAGAAACAAGTTTGTGGAAGGCAGACAAAAGAATATTCTTACCACCCTTCACTCCTACCCCCACCTGCCCAAAGTATGTGTAGGGTTTTTTAAATTAAATATTGGAGGAATGACTCTGTTGAATGAGTTGACTTGCCCTATAGAGTCATTTTATGCTGATCAATTAAATTTTGAAGAATCTCTCCCAAAGGCAATAGATTTTTTTTGTCTTAGTTAAAGTTGAGTGTTTGGCCATTATTCCTGGCTGCTGTTAGGTTTAAGTGTCTCTTCAAGCTATTCCCTGTGGTTGATAATAAAACCATTATGAGAATAGGGTAGGCATCCAGAATCTTGGACTTGCTGGAGGTTCTGAAAGAGAAAAAGCGGAGTGGAGTGAAGAAGCAGGCAGAGACAGATAAGCTTTTTGAGTTTCTGACACTTATTTTCCCCTTCTGAATTATAGATATTATTTGGGGCAGAGAAAGGAAAAGATACATAATATTTCTCTATCTATTCAATTCCTTGTTTCTTTTTTTACTGTGTTTCTTCCAGTTTTGGTCCCTATGCATGTCCGCTTACCTAAGTTTGACTTATAATGCAATACTCTTTTGTGTTCTTTTTTTAAACTTTGCATTATATAACATTTTTAAGGATGTTATTTATTCCTTATGAGTAGCTTTTAAAAACAGACACAGCTCTCCTTTATTATCTGACTGTAAATGTAAAGTATATTTGTTATTTTAAAAAATGCAGACAATATGCAAAGAAAGTGAAAAATCACACTTGATATTTTGAAATGTATCTTTCAAGACTTTTTTCTATGCATATATAAATACATACATTTAAAAATGGGATCATACAATACATGCTGTTTTAGTTTCTGTTTTCCATGTTATTAAATATAAAATTATAAAGAGAGTAGTATTTTAATACCTGGTAGTATTTTAGTGGGAAGTATTTTTAAAAATTAATTTTAACTTTAATATTTAATAGAGTAGTTTTTTTAAGTATGAGTGTACCATACTTAAGAGTAAATGAGTGTTTATTTACTCTTTCCTATTGATGACAGAGTTAGAATCGTGAACACAGTTTTTCAAGGACTATCGCATAGAAATAAAGAGAGCTATTATGATAGTCAGAGTAAGGAAATGGAAGAGAATGACAAAAAAGAAAAAATAAGAGATCTCTACCAGAAGATTCAAGAAACAGAGGGAAATTCAAATCTAGATTAAGAATGCCAAATGACCAACAAGGAAGTACATTATCTGATGAGGAGAAAATTGAGAAGGTGGAAACAGGACACTGAAAATCTATACAGAAGAGACAAAAGAATGACGGATACTTTTGAAGAAGATTCTATGAGGAAGAATCTGTAATTTCAGAAAGCTAAGTGAAAGCTGCCCTGAAAGTATTGGGAAGAAATAAATTATCAAGGATAGAAGGAATACCAATAGGATTATTTCAAGCCACAGAGACTGAATCTGTCAAAATACTAACAAGAATATATCAACAAATACGGAAAACAAAACAATGACCTACAGACTGGAAATGTTCAACATGCATCCCGATCTTTAAGAAAGAGGATGCCAAAGAGTGCAGTAACTATAGAACCATTCCTCTAATTTCCAATCCCAAAAAAGTGATGCTCAAGGTAAAGCAACAAAATCTTCTACCTTACATGAAGCAAGAAATAGCAGAAGTTCAAGCTGAATTCAGAAAAGGAAGAGGCACTTGAGATCAAATTGTGAGCATTTGTTGGATACTGGAGTGCCCCAAAGAATTTCAGAAGAAGATTAGTCTATGTTTTATAGACTACAGTAAAACCTCTGACTGCATGGATCATGAAAAGTTATGGGTTGCTCTGAAAGAAATAGGTGTGCCTCAGCACTCTATTGTCCTGATATGTAATCTGTATTGTAGAAAGGAAGCCACTGTCAAGACAGGATATGGAGTGACAGAATGGTTTCCTATAGGCAAAGGTGTCAGATAAGGGTGCATTTTATTTTCCTATTTTTTAAAGCTGTATGCAAAACATATATTAAAAACTTCAGAGGAAAGAATGAAAATTGGTAGAAGAAATATCAGTAATCTGGGATATGCAGATGACACCAATTTACCGGCAGAACATAACCATGATTTGAAAAGGCTTCTGATTAAAGTGAAAGAAGAAAGTGCTGAAGCAGGACTGCATTTGAAGATCAATAAGACAAAAACCATGAATGCAGAAGAGATACACAACTTTAACATAGACAATGAAGACATTGAAATTGTTGAAGATTTTGTTTACCTTGGTTGAGCCATCGATTCAAATGGAGAGTGCAGCCAAGAAATCAAGAGAGGGCTGAGACTCTGAAGGGCAGCAATGGAAGAATTAGAAAAGATCATCAAGAACAAAGATGTGTCATTAGAGACCAAAACTAAGATCATTCACACTCTCATATTCCCAATTACTGTGTGTGGACATGAAAGTTGGACAGTGAAGAAGGCTGATAGGAAAAATGATTCATTTGGATTATGATGTTGGAAGAGAGCTCTATGGATACCTTGATGAAACAGAAAGATGAACAAGTCGGTCCTAGAGAAAATTAAGAGAAAATTAAGCCTAAAATATAGCTGGAGGCAAAAATGATAAAACTGAAGCTGTCTTTCCCGCACATCATTAGAAGGCTGGGTTCTTTGGAAAAGACAATAATGCTGGGAAAAATAGAAGGCAGCAAGAAAAAGGAAGACCAAATATGAGATGGATAGACTCCATAAAAGAAGCCATAGACATGAGTCTACAGGAGTTGAGTAGGGCTGTTGAGGACAGGACATTGTGGATATCACTCTTTCATAGAGTTGTCAGGAGCCAGAGCCAACTCAACAGCATGAACAGATGTCGATGACACTTCAGTTGCTTCTGAATTGTCACCACTGTAACAGTCCTCATACATACATCTTCTCTCCTTAAGACTAGTTCACAGAAGTAGAATTTGTGAGTTAAAAAGAATGCACATTTAACAATTTGCGTTACTACATACTTTGTTTACCAATTATCATTCCCAATAAATTACATAAGAGAGCTCCTTCCCCTCACTCTTGCCAATATAACCATCCGTCTTAATAGCTGCAAAATAATCTTAAATTAATGCTCAGAGAACAGACCTTCCAGTTTGGAAGCAGAGCCACATTGTTCCCTAGATATGTCCAGCCACAGTGCCCCTTGTCATGTGAGGGTACCGCCGCCAGATGGCGAGGTGGAGGCCTTGAAGGACCAACCGGCAAGACCCAAAGCCCCGCTCTGGATCCATTGGCCAATGGCGGCCCGACCCGAAGCCCAAGAAGTCAAGGGAGAAAAAAAGCCGAACCGGGTAGAGAAAATGGGACCCCGTACCCAGAGGACACGAAGACGAGAGGCAGGAAATGGAGTTCAGCGTTCCAGGGAAGAGGATACAGGTTAAGTGAGTCGGAGGCTGCAATGGTCTTAGCACCGCGCGAAACCCGCCGTGTGCGCTGATGAAGGACGCGAGGGGGCGCTGGTGCCGCGTTAGGGGCGAGGTCGCCGGTTGGACCCCGCTCCTCCCAGAGCCTCTGAAGACCTCCGGGACAAGCAGGCCAGGGAGACGCCCTGACCCCGTCGGCGGCGCTTACTCAGATCCCCGGAGAGAGGCGTCCGTGGAGAAAGCCAGAGCAGTCGGAATCCTACCGAAACGCCGGCACACCATTCAGTGGCCGAGGACCTAAGGCAAGCTACGTCTCGGCTCCTCTTTTGTGAAATGAGATCACTCCTGGTACCTTATCCCAGAGAAGACAGTCGTGATGGTTAATTGACATGATACGTGATGGCTAGTATTTTTGTACACGCCCTTAAACACACACACACACACACACACACACACACACACACACACACACACACACACACCCTAACACGATTGGCTTGTTAATTTCCTAGAGGCTAGCGGGGATGGAAGAGAAGATCTAGCTCAGTAGAGATTTACTGTGTTCCATTCTCTGAGGGCAGCCTCAGAGAAAGGAATGCTACAAACCCTGGTCCTCACGCTCAGGGATCCCACGGTGTAACTGAGGAGGCGTGAATGGGATACACGCAGGAAAGTTACTTCAAAAGCCTTACGAGGGTTCAAAATCAACGCCATCTGACAATTCTCTTGGGAGAAGGGGTGCCAGCCTCTCCTGGGCAGCTGTGAGCTCTGACAAAGTCCTGGGGCTTCCCAGCATATCTTGCTTACTTATCTTTGTAGTCCAATTCCCAGTTGAAGGCGATGGCTGGTATCTACCCCTAGGAATTAGGGTAGGGGGGGATGGGCTGTGTGTTGGCAGTTGCCATGGTTTTGCTCCGGGTTCTGGAGCCTACCTGCCCACTCCCTGAGACACTCAGGTCACAGAAGCAGTAGGTCAGAAGCCTGAGCAGACGTGAGGAGTGCCACTCTGGAGCCCACAAGCACATTTGTTGAGATGGAAGCCTCAGATGGGCAAGAGGGTGAAGGGGACAAGCCACTAGAGAAGGTGAAGCCACTGGAGATGTGGGGGTGGGAGGAAAAGAGAGTCCTTGAGGAGCTAGTTTTAGAAAGCAGAGAATATGAAATTCAAAGAAGAGGTGAAGAAGGAAAATTGGCAAGGTACATGAGTTAGCAAGAGACGAAAAGAACAAAAAAAGGTTAATTCAAACAGATGTTTTCCAAGGACATATATTCTCAGCAAGATGATTGTTGGTTATGGAGAAACAAGGGCTTTCGTGTGTGTGTGTGTGTGTGTGTGTACATACATTATGGTCTGTATGTGTGGTTGTGTGGTGTGTGTGGTAGATTTTATAAAGCCGATCGGCCAGAATCCCCTCTCTCTGGGGCTGAAGGAGCCTGTGTCTCATACCCTTTCCATCTACTTCTCTCCTTTTCCCTGATTTCTCCCTTCAGTGGTCTGAGTCTGGATCTTCCTTGTTTCCCCTGAAAACAGGAAGGATTAATGTTCACTTTTCTGAGATGTTTTTGAAAGGTTGGGTGCAAATCCGGCCATGTCCATCTAATCTTGTATTTTGACTCCAAGTATTATTTCACCCTTTGTCTTCATTAATTTTCAGCTTTCATGCCTCCTCTCTCCACACTTATCTATCAGAAATGTCCTTCTCACTATTACCATTACCATCACACGTAGTGCCCATTAGCATGGCATAAAGCTAAGGGCTAAGGATACGAAGAGGTGGGCCTGTAACTTAGGCATTCAATAAATGTTTGCTGAAGGAATGAGTAAATGAATCCTTGTTCCTTCCCCCAAGGAGTTACTTAAATCTCTTGGTGCCTTAGTGTCCTCATCTCTAACCAGGAAGAATGATATCTAAGCTCACAGAATTTGCGGGAGAATAAAATGAGTTTAAGTGCCTTGAAAAGTTGGCTAGTATACTATGCTATAATTATTGTAAAAGAAATGCATTGGGCATTCTAGGTACTCTAAACAGGGATTCTCAGAGGTAGGTTTCTTCGCCCAGGACTCACTTCCCTCAGTGCTGGCTCAAAGAAGAGGTCATAGGGGAAAAGAAGAAGGGCTTTGGCTGGCACTTGGGCAAGTGGTTGTCCAGAACTGCCCCCTCAGGAGCAGTAGCCCAAACCCCTCAGCTGACCTGCCTCCTCCCAGGTGACAGATGTACCCTGCTTAGAGAGGATCTCCAGCACCGTCTCCCCTGGAGACTCACTTGTGCGCCATGCAAAGGGCCTGGACCAGGATACCTTCAAAATTGTGAGTAAGGGGCCAGCCCAGGACCCTGTCCTCTGTTCCCCACAGATCAGGAGACCTGAGTCAGAAATTGGCAGGCCTCAGACCCATAGCTCATTGCCCCACTTGTCACACTCTTGGGGGAAAAGTGAGATAAGAGGTTGACTGAAGCCTCTTCACTTAACACGTGTAACCCTTCCTGGGCCACAAGGACTGCAGCTGGGCCAAACTGCTGGTTACGTGGGGCTTCCCATCCGCCTCTCCTTTTCTCCTATGGCCCCTCACTTTACCTGTTGCCTCCTCAGTGTAAAGAATATCTAAGGCCACTGAAAAAGTTTCTGCGGAAGTTACACCTGCCCAAGGACCTTCCCCAGAAGAAGAGGCTGAAGTACATGAAGCAGAGCCTGGTGGTCCTAGGGGACCACATCAACACCTTTCTGCAGCACTGCTGCCGAACCTGGGAAATCAAGCACTGGAAGAAGTAAGGCAGCCTCCTTGCCTTTCCCACTATACCCACCCCTGTGTCATCCCCTCTAGATTCAAGGTCAAACCTCAGTCAAGATCCCCTAGTCCTTTATGTCAAAGAGTCAGGATCCTGGAGCGAGTGTGGTGAAGATGGAGTGGAGAAAACAGGGATCTCTGGACACTCAGAGCAGCATTAATTCTCTGCAGCTATATACATAGTGGACAAAGAACCCTCCTGGCCCTGAGAATGATCTCTGATTGAATAACTATTGTGTGGTATGGGTCCTCCTTACCAGGTTGGGGTAGTCAAGGTCTGGTTACTCCATATCCCCGACCAAAAACCAAGGAGGCAGCATGTGGCCCATTTTTCCCTGAGTGGTCCTGGCCACAAGACAAATGCTGGAGGGAGAAGGGCTGAGCTCTGCATCCCTCATCCTTGGGTTTCCACCCTGCAGGATGCTCTGGAGATTTGTCTCCCTCTTCTCAGAGTTGGAGGCGAAGGAGCTGCGCAGGCTCTACAAGTACACCAAGAGCAATCAGAACACCAAGCTCCTGGTGAGGCGTGCGGGAAAGCCCCTCCTGGGCCTGGCTGGGAGGTGGTTGGTATGTTCTTGGGTTATGTGGGGAGGCCTGGGACGGAGGGGGCCCTCTGATACAACCAGTATCCCTCAGTCCTTTCCACAGCTCAGCACCTGAGGAAGACCCCACTGCCCTTACCTTTACCCTTGCAGTGGGCACAAAATGGGGCCAAAGAGGGCAGAGACTCAGCTTCAAGTTTCTGCTATGTCTTCAACCGCGACACTCACATCCTGATGTTAGCAGAATCAGCGACATGCCTGTGGAGCCATGGGTGGTGGCGGGTGAGGCCAGGCAGAAAGTCACAGTCAGCTTGAAAAAGGCTCTGGGGACTGTTGACAGAGCCTGACCTGGCTTTGTCCAAAACCAGTGATTCTCTAACATTTTGGTCTCGGGTCACTTCTACCCTCTTAAAAATGCCCCCAAAAGCATTTGTTTATGTAGGTTATGTCTATTGAGATTTGCCCTATTAGAAATTAAAGCTAAAGAAAAAAATCAAAATATATATCCACTAATCCATTTAAAAATAAAAATGAGTAGCCCCTTACATGTTAACATAAGTAATTTTTATGAGACATAACTTTATTTTCCAAAACAAAATAATTTAATGAGAAGAGTGGCATTGTTTTACATTTTTGCACATCTCTTTAGTGTCTGACTTAATAGAAGAAAGCTGGATTCTCATATCTGCCTCTGTGGTCAGTCTCTTATGACATATTGATTTGGTTGAAGTACATGAAGAAAACCCAGCCTTATACAGATATATAGTTGGAAAAAGAAGTATGTAATTAGCATTTTCAGATAACTGTGGATATTTTTCTTTGATGGACAAGTAGCAATCCAAAATCATATCATTGAACATTTTTAAACAGTATTAAGTTTACGGAAAAATTGAGGAGAAAGTACAGAGAGTTCCCATCCACCCCCTTTTTCCCCCCTATTTTTTAGCATCTTACATTAAAGTGGTACATTTGTTATTATCAGTCAGCCAATATTGATACATCATTAACTTATAATGTCTTTAGGTTACATTAGGGTGTGCACTTTGAGTTGTACATTTTACAAGTTTTGACAAATGTATGATGGTATGTATTCACCATTATAGTATCATACAGAATAGTTTTTCGCGGCCCTCACCCCCCCACCTCCACCCCGTGCTCCACCTATTCTCCATCCTTCCCACCAAACTGCTGGCAACCGTTGACCTTTCTACTGTCCCTATAGAATGACTTTTAGTTGGAATCATATAGTATGTAGCCTTTTCAGATTTGTATTAATGAAATTTTCACATTAGGTTACATGAAATTCCAGTGGTTTCTCTTACATTTTTGAGTGGACCTCACTTTTTAGGGGGGGCTGTGAAGTCAAAATATCAGGGATCCTCAGGAGTTCACAGAGCACCCTACTTTGAGAACCACCAGTCCAAACTAATAAACATAGGTAACAGTTTCTGATGTGCCAGGAACTTTATGTTCCCTCCTGTAATCTGCAAAAGTAACCCTAAGTGGTAATTAGAATGATTGCCCACAGTGTGTACATGAAGATGCCAAATGCAGGGCGATAAAGTAACTTGACTGAGACCACATAGCGAGTGAGAGAAAAGAGCCAGGTTCCAACATGATCTGGCTCAGAGGAAAGCCCTGCTCTTACCATTATCCTCCCACCCCAAGCTGTGCAACTTTAACCAAATCATCTCCCTCTCTGGGTCTCCGTTTCTTCCTCTGAACCTGAATGGATAGATCATGTTTCGGTGATGCTTCCTCTGAATAGGAAGAACTGCCATTTTAGTGATTCCTGAATGTCAGCCGCCAGGAAAATTTCAAAAGATATTTTCAGGCTCTCAATTTTAATTTTGCAAAGGACTTTAAAACATTGTTTCGTTACAAACACATACGACACTATCACTCGAAAAAGAAACAGAGGACATATCTCAAAGTAAAGAACCATCCAAGAAGAAACAGTTGGCAGCCTACCCTCAATGTCGTCATGATCCTTTCTCTCCTGCTTCTGTGACTCCATCTTTCTAGTTTGGCAGGTGTGAGGTGCAGCCAGACTGCAGCAGTTTCCTGACAAGGGCGGGGCTGGGGCTCTAGAACATGGTCCCCTTTTTCCACACTCTCCTCAACACTATGATCTCGTTGCAGGTGGCATTCTGCCCCTTGGGCACTCCGGAGAGCTCCTTGCTGGCTGACCAAGAAGATAGTCTGCCCAAGCTCTGCAGCGCCTGGGGGCTGCACGGCAACATCAGCGGCATGAAGGAGAGGCTGTCCAAGATGCAGGCCCCAGGCTGCGAGGCCTCCCTGCGGGGGGAGCCGAGATCCAGGATCCAAGTCAGGACAGGTGATGCCCGCTAGGAGCTGGGGGAGTGGTACCTGGAGGAGAGCGTGTGTGCTCCAACCTGGAGCAGACTTCCTTGTGCCTCTTCCCTCCTTCCACCTTCTCCTCATCCCTGCATCTCTCTTTCTATCCATTTTCCTTCCTCTTCTCTTTTTCTTTTTTCTTTTTTTGTCCCTCTCCCAGCAGATATGCTCATTATAGAAAGTTTGAGATGCAAAGATAAGTATAAAACTTAAGAGAGGAAAATCACCCATGACCCAGAGATTGTGACTATTAATGTTGAATTTCCTTCAGTGTTCCGTGTAATTTCTCCAGAGGTCTCGTGATACATGGTTTTGAATCCCACATTTTTCAGTTAAAATTTACCAGAAGGCACTTTCCCGTGTGACCAGAAGCAGAGCAGAGATTGTGTCTAGAGGCCATGAGTGAGGACTCCGAGGAAGGAGACAAGCAGCAGCAGGATGGCCACTCTGTGTCGGGTGGCATATGGGCTGAGGGAAGGATTCATGCCCACAGAGAGGAGAAGTGCAGCCAGATGGCCTGGGAAGGGCCTTTCTCTTCAGTGACCGCACTGCCTGGCTCTCTGGGCAGAGGCTATGGGGATAGGGGACAGAAATTCTTCAATGCGAGGGGCTCCAGCCAAGGTTTGAACCTATGAAGGGCTCTCCTGTGTACTGAGGTACAGAGAGATGTTGCAGCCACCTACCCCTCACGCTTCTGGAACTGGCTCCTGGGGCCAAAACGAGCTGTTCTTGCCTAGCTACAGGGGAAGAAAGTGAAGGCAAACAGGGTGACCTAGGATCTCAGAGCATGGCCCTAACTTGGACCCAGATGTTCCTTTGAAGGCCCTGCTGGCCAGGCTAATGCAGCCAGCAGCCCTCAGGGCCTCATCCACCAGTCACAGCTGGACTGAGTGGGAGAGCAGGGGTGAGAACAGATCAGGTACAGTGGACACGGGTAAGGCAGCTACTGAGACCCAGAACCCTGCCTGGGCTCTATGAGGGCACCTGGCTTGGTGCCTACAGTTTAAATTGAGGAAGTGTGCAAAGGTGAGAGGCACTGAGCAGACAGTCTGGGCTTGAATGTGAATGGAAGAACAGGTTGGAGAAATATAGGCAGGAGGGTAACAAGAGAAAGCCTTGGATGGTGAATTAAGAAGTTTGGCTTTTATGCAATTCTTAAAATAACATTTTATTACTACAAACATAAGCATATCATAGAAAATTAGGTAATATGGATAAGCAAAAGTAAGAAAACATAAACATCACATTGTCATCACCACTGCTAGCATTTTTAGATGTATTTCAGATGTATTTTTAGAAGTATGTTATTTTAGGCATATAAATACATGTATTTTAACCAAACTGAGATCAGGCTATGTATAGAATTTTGATTTGAACTTGCTTTTTTTTCAGTTAATTATATCAAACTTCCATGTTAATGTTTTCATTTCATTTTATTGTTGGATTAAGTATTCTATATTCACATTTTCCCAGTTGTCAAAGATATCTTTTGCACTGGTTTCCAAAACCGTGCATTTCATCTGATTGTCTCCTAAGTCTCTTTCACCCTAACAAAATCCCCTTTTTAATAATACCCTGACCTATTGAAGAAATCAGGCTATCATTAGGTAGAACGTTCCACTTTCTGCTTTTTTCTTGTTGCTTACTTTTGACATCTTTTAAGCTTGTTTCTCTATCTTTAAACAGGACTTTAGATGAAAAGTCTTCATGAATTCATGTTAAACATTTTTTTTTCTGGATGGAACACCTTAAAGATGACTTTGTGTTCTTCACATTGTGTGTGTTACATGAGAAAACACACAATGTACCACTGGTGGATTCACCATGAAGGGGCTATAATCCCGGAGTTCTATCTGTGCAATTAATAGTAATGTGCACGGTGTTTCTTTGGCGCTATGTTCATAAGTCAGTTTTTTTTTTAGGTGAGGCAACCCTTGGTTGACCTCACAGATTGCAAGGACCTTGTCGGCTTACAATCCCTTATTTTATTTATTTATTTATTTTTTAATTTTTATACCTACAGCACCTGGTCTCCCTAGGTGGTCTCCCATCCAAGTACTAACCAGGCTCGACCCTGCTTAGCTTCCGAGATCAGATGGGATCGGGCTTGTTCAGGGTGGCAAGTGTGTAGACACCTCATAAGTCAGTTCTTAAATAAAAAGATGGCAGTGGTGTTTGGAAACAGTCCAAGAGCAAAGTACTGTGAACTGGGAGAGGAGAGGAGAGGAATAAAAGTCTGAAGTCAGAACTCAAGCAACGTGGGTCCGGTCCCCACTGTGCCCCTAAGTTGTCTCACGCTTTGAGCAGGCCATTTCCTTACTCTGTGCCTGGAGGAGGTCTTGTAAACTGGAGAGATATACTGTCTCTTTCCGCACAGTATATCTGTGAGACAAGAGTATCTGTGGACAGGTTGGATGAAAGATAAGATTTTGTTGTCCTTCCTGTCGGTCCCTACCATCCCCCTACCCTTAAATGTTACAGACTGAGAGTCTCCTACTATTCGTGATGTCGTCAGGACTGTCTCTGACTTTCCCTTTTTCAGATTCTTTAAGGAAACTTCCTCAACAACCAAAACTCAAGAGAAAGAGGATTAAGGAAGCCCCAGAAACCCCAGAGACCTGCCCATAAGAAGACTTGGCTGAGACAGAGGGCCAGCTAGCTCTGGGTCCCAGAGCACTTGTCTGTCTTCAACACCTCTGCACCTGGGGGGATGGGGATCCATGAGGGGAAAGAAGAAAACTGTTTTTATCAAAAAGAGACTCCGGTCTTAATTATACATAAATGGGGTGGAAATAAACATCCTTAAGACAGTTCTACTTGTCTAATAATCATCTTTCATTCATTTTTTCATTTATTTAAAAAATATTTGCCAGCCACCTTCTGAGTGGCAGGTGCCCCACACAGATATACAGAGGTGGTTGCTTGTGTCAAGGACCATCACAGTCTAGTGGGGGAGAAATAAGTAGACATTACAATGGGTAAATACAGGTGCCTGAGGAAGACCTCTGGGGAATAACAAAAGAGCTGATGTTCATTTATCAGAGAAGAGCACAGGAGGAATAAGGCGGGCCTGGCATCGGAATAAGTCTGGCAACTTGTCTAAATCATCTAGACTTGATCTTGTGGTAAACTTGGAGGTGGTGGGGGGAAGGCAGAGACAAGGGAGAAGTCAAGTAGTGGAATGGGCTGCTATGCCTTGGATATTGGGGAGATGCTTTGGAGACTGAGAGAGGGCAGAGGCAGAACAAAGAAGAAACATCAAACAACATTAATAGCCTTAATAGCATGGTGGTTCAAACCGGCAGTCAAAAATTGGCAGCCTGCATGCTAAATTCAGACCACTGATGTGTTTTATTTGCTACTTGTGGTTTTCCACTTGTTTAAAACATGTTTAGAAGAATTAATTGCCAATATTAACTCAGGACTTTCACATTAACAACAACAGCAACAACAACGACTTTCATTTTTTAGATCCTGGCTTTTAAAAACTGCCCAAATGTGGACCTGCCTTCCCACATGACAACACCTGGCTGGGGCTGAGGCATAGTTGCTTAGGTTTCACTGATATTCTTTCCAGTTCACCACAGTCCCCACCACTCCCTGATGATTACAGACTGGTCTTCACTCTGTTACCACCTGTTTGACCCTTTTAGCCTTTAGTATTTGCTACCTTTGGGGAATACAAAGTCAGTGAAGATGTGCATAAAAGGGAAGGGGTGAATAATATAAGGTAAAATTGAGTTTTTGGTAATAAATGTGGGAGACGAGAGGGAGGGAGGGAGGGAGGAAAGGAAGGAGAGGAGAAGTGATGATGGCACGTTGTTTCTAGACAGAAAGTCCAGGTAGATGGAGGTCAACTCTAGGAGAGGAAGCAGGTCTAATCATTTTCCAAAAACATAGGAGCATCAAGGCTCTGCCTGAGGCAACATCATACAGTACTGCAGTGCTGTCCTGGAATGGGTAGGAACAGAATAAATGTGTGTGATCCTTTCTTCTACCCTTCCCTCCCCCAATTTGTATTCAGGAGTGAATCCCGTCAAAGATTTAAAAATGTAAAGTGAATATCAATCTAGACTTGAAGAACTAGTACGAAGAAGCATAAATAGGGAAAGAAAGGGGCAGCCCCAGCTCTTTCTTTGTTCCTTACACCCATTGCCTTCCATAAGAGGCAAGATGAGACTGCTAAGGCGTGGGCTGGGGGCAGGCTTGCTTGGGTGGTCCCTGACAGTGCTGACAAAACAGGGAGGATTTGTGGGACAAGGGCAAGCAGGCTGGAGGTATCCCTAATGATTGAGGGCTTTTCAATTTTCTCTGCACCTGAGAGATTTCACTGACAAGATCCCAGGGAAAGTGCAGGCTTTTCTGGGAAGAAAACAAAGCAGGTCATCCCTGTGTGTGAGTCAGCACTGCCACCTAGAGGAATTATGGGACTTTATTTATTCTTCCGACCAGGGCAGTGTGTGTGCAAAGGGAAACCAGGGAGCAGTGAGGGAGCTTCATATTTGCCTTGGGGGACAATCCAGAGACCTGAAGGCAAAACAAGCAACAGGTGAGGTTTGGCTTTGGAGCCCTATTAACTCCTCAAATTCAGTAAGATCTCAGATTTCCAAAAAGGCAGATCATAAGATGTTACTCTGCTCAAAACCCTCCAACAGCACAGAGGATTTTTAGGACAGAATGATGGGTACATGTCATTATACATTTGTTCAAACTCAGTGTATGTCTGTCTAAGGTGGACTTGGGGACACCAGAAGCAGGTGGTTAAAGGAGGCTATTTTGAGATGGGGTGCCTTTGTGGAAACCTCCAAATCACATCTTGGCCTATGCCGCCTTATGAGAAAATGCTTCGCTGATGGCCAGACTGGGCAGACCCTAAAGCAGGGCCTCTCTCCTAGAGAATGACGAATACTTTCCCTAAGGCCTTAAATGACCACAGATGTAATAGTTGACCATTGCCTGATGCACTCCCATCCTGGCCTCGGGGGTACCCGGTAGACTCCTCTGCATAGTAACACTGCCACAATGCATGTAACTCAGGAGAGATGGCAAAGTGCTTTGCCCCCATCTCATCAGATCTTAATATCATACTTGTGAGGGAGTTTTGTAAATTTAATTAAAAAAAAAAAAAAAAAAACTTGAGAGGGAGACTCGTCTCCACCACAAAGAAAACAAAGGCTTAGAGGCTGGCACAACTGAATTGAAATCTTGACTTCCCAGGTTTCCCGATTCCACATCCAGTGCTACTGTGTTTTGACTTTATGATTTTTCTTTTGTATGTGTAGATATTTTCTATTTTATGTAGTTAAATGATCAGTCCTTTCTTTTATGGCTACTATATGACTTTGAAAGTTCTTGCTCACTCAAAGAATATTTAAAATTCTTTTAGCACTAGGATTTCAGTTTTTACATTTAAATCTTTGGTCTATCTGAAATTAACTTTGGTTTAAATTGTATAATAGGAATCCAATGTATTTTTCTTCAGATGGCTAACGGTCCTTGTGTATGTGGGAGTGTATTTATAAAATATACCATGTAGAGAAAAATCCATCTTTTCTACACTGATTTAAATGTTACCTTTATTTATTACATATTAAATTCCTGATTTATTTGGGTCTATTTTCTGAACTTTCTGTTCTGGTCCATTGATCTACATATCCATGTAGGGTTGGGTTTTTATAAAAAAGGAGAAAAAGGTAATAAAACAATACGATAGGAAGAGTAGACAGATTCTGAAAGAACCAAATAGAACTTTTAGAAGTGAAAAGTAGGTTAGGTTGAGAAAAGAGATCTCATAGTCTCTTGGAACTTTCCCTAAAGTTCGTGTGAACCTCATTTAACATTTTTTCTTATTCTTTGTTTCCCATTTTGTGGTATAACTTCTGGTGTAGGAGGGTAGCTTCCTAAAAATCTCAAGTTGCCCTGAGAGTCTGCAGCCAGAGAGCCTCCTATCTATGGCTTTGAAATTATCGGAGGCAAGGATACTGCTGTACTGAACAGCTTGTCCTCCCGAAGTCATGGGTGCTTTCTTGCTACGAAGTGGCAGATGTGGGATCCCAGTTTAATTTTAGTACCCTAAACCATATTAGAGATGTCTCTGGAATATGACAATCTATCAGGGAGAAGTTAGAAAATGGATATGGGTGTCTTTAGAGGCAGAGAGATCTGAGGGCCCAGGGCAATCTCAGGCTTGAATGAGTCTGTCTGTATTACCTTTCTGCTCTGGGTTGCGCTAGCCAGCTGTGAGCTTCCCAGAAATGTATGGCTTTGACAAGCTTTCTTCCAATTTCTTTCTTCTGAGACTCTCTCCTTTTTTACTCTGACTTCTTAGAACCAAGCTTCAAAAGGACACAATCTACCTAACTCTCCTCCTCCACAAACCTGACCTGAAATCAAAATGCTTAGCTCAGTCCTGCTTTTTATGGAAACCCTGAGTAACTGCTATGATGCTGGGTGACAAGTGGGTCTTACAGGTGCCATCTTGCAGATGGAATCATCAGGCTAGGCATGCTGATTATCATGTATTCAAGAAAACTGGTTTTCAGTCTCCTCTTTCTTCTCCATAACCCTCTAGCAAGGGAGGAGGAAGCCAGAAAGGAATCAACATATTCAGTGTCTACAATGATCCTAGGACTGACCCAGGCATTGCATTCATTTAATCTTTATAATAATCCAACAGACAAGTAGTGTCTTCTTCTTCAGAAATAGAGTCATCTTGCCTAAGGTCCCAAGTCTGGTTAGAGGCAGTTGCTCTGGACTTATTCTCATATTAATTAAGCACCCTGCCTTCCTAGAACTCTCACCTTTTGATAAAAGCTGCTGTTAGCTAAATCATATTTCTAAAAAGTTAAAGATTTGAGTGATCAAATATATACTAAGTTAACTTCATTCCAGTCAAAAAGCATCAAAGGTAGTTTTTAAATAACTTGTCTTTTTTTTTTCCTTGTGTAGAGAAATTTGATTACTCTGACACCAACATAACAGATGCAGAATATGGACTGGCAGTGGATCATAGCCAGCAACAGGGAAGAAAAATACTCAAACTATTTAAGTAGCATCAAGAATGAAAAACAAAGCCTGATTCTGTGCTGAGCAGGATTTTAAATGCAAATAAACTTTGATATGTTACATCAACATTCCAATTCAGAAAGTCACTCACAGATTTTGCAAACTTTGTATATCATGTCTAACTGCTTATGCAAGCTGAAAGCCTTTGCCTTGAAATTTTTAAAATTGTGCTAATTCAATATTTACCATCCTATTTTTAAGTGTACAGTTCAGTAGTGTTAACTATACTCATTGTTGTATAACCAGATCTTCAGAAATTTTTCATCTTGCAAAACTACAACTCTACCCATTAAGCAACCACTCCCCATTTTCTCTTCCTCGGAGCTCTGACAAACCATCAATCTACTTTGTTTCCGTAAGTTTAACTACTTTATATACACCATGTAAGTGGAATCATACAGCATTTACTCTCTCCCCACTCCCTTTTGTGACTGGCTTATATCACTTAGCATAACGTCCTCAAAGTTCATCCATATCATAGCATGTCAGAATTTTATTCCTTTTTAAGGCTGAATATTTCATTGTATGTATATATCACATTTTATTTATCCATTTATCTCTCTACGGACATTTGAGCTGCTTCCACCTTTTGGCTATTGTGAACAATGCTATGAACATAGGTGTATGAATACTGGTTCAAGGTCCTGCTTTCAATTCTTTTAGGTATGTACCTAGAAGGATTGCTAGATGACATGGTAATTCTATTTTTAATTTTTTGAGAAATCACCTCTTTTACAAAGCACCATTCTCACCAATAATACAGATAATAGCCATCCTAATGTTTGCCTTGAATTTTCAAACAATAAAGGTGTATAAAGTGGGTGTGGTTTGCTAACACACCTAGAATAGTGTTAGTCAACTATGTAAATTTGTTAAATAAATGCACAAATCAACAAAGTTTATAAGCTCAAAATGGTTTTACCTTTTAAGTTGTGATTATATAGTAATGGCCTTAACAAAGCTTTAAATAAAATGCTGCGTTAAGCACCAAGAAGAAGGAACTCAGGCCTTACGGGAAGCCTCCCTTGTCCATTGAGCTTCACAGATGCTTTAATGGAGGGAATGGCATTCCATATAAAAGAGGGAACAGTATGTTCAAAGTCATGGAGAAAAGGAAAAAAAAAACTTATATTGTTATCATTGAAGGTGGCAGGTTTGATGAAGCCAGTGTTATTTATTCCAAGTGATATTGCGATTTTGTCTAAATGTTGATTAATATTCCTTATAATCTTTTCAAATTTGGTTTTACTTCCTGTAACTGTTTTGAGTGCTTAAGATTCACGCTGTTCCATGGTGGAATTTTTTAAAAGGCCAAATATGACCCCACCATTCATGTGAGGAAATGAAACTCAAAGAGGCTTATGATGACAAATCTCAGATTCTTCCTGTTCAGCGGCAGAGCTAGAACTGACACCCAAACCCACGATTTTCTCTACTATGAAAGCCAGCAGAATTTCACCAGGTCTCATCACCTATTTTCAGCCTTTGAGTTAGAAGACGGGGGAAAAGAATGATGTAGTTATTTTTGTAAAGTTTAAAATCTCCCCTGCACTAATGTAGTGTTTTGTCTTTTCCAAAGTACTTTCATGGGCACCATTTCTAAATGCTGTTACCATGTGCCTCCTCTGCCACATATCTTACTTTTCTTGAACCCGAGCACTTCTGTTCTAGTTCCAACAGTTTCTCTCACACTGTTCTCTAATGAACACAAGTCTGCAATGTTTAAATAATCCCAAGTCCCAAACAAAAGTGATCAAACTAAACTGGAAACAGATACACTATGAATGCAGGAACACTATATTTATTAAGTCAATAATTCATTTTTAGCAATACAAGTACAGAATATATCACAATGTTGGTTACAAACATACTTAGTATGGTTTAATGGTTTACAAATAATGGTGGGCACTACAAGTTTGTGATAAGGATAAGAAAAGGTCATTCTGACACAATGAAGAATTGTCTTTAAAAAACCTATCAATAACCTTAGATATTTCTATAGAAATTATTGTGGCACTATTAGTAGGGATTTTCATGTAAAGAATTGTTAGTGACTTGCTTTTGTTTCATTAAGACCTTTTTGAGTCTATTAAACTAATATCCCGTTACTTAATAAAGTATAAAAATAGTACTGACCTGGTAATATTTAATAAAATGTAGCATTCATTCACATCATAAAAGTAGAACTAAATTGAAAAGTTTTAGTTACCATGGCAACATATCTTCCCATAAAAGGAATATACAGAAATGAGTAATGTTACACAAATTGTACCTGCAAGTTATTTAGTGATCCAACACTTAACTTGTGCACCACAAACCAAGTTTTCTAGATATCTATATATAGCATATATTTTTAATCTTAAATTTTACTTTTGAAAAAAATGTACACTTCAACAAACTCACTAAGGCCACTCATGCTATCAATACCTAGGATTGAGTAAAGAAGAGTATTATTTAATAAATCCTAAAGCACACTCCTTCAGATCACCAACAGGGTAAAACCAGTTTTCTGCCTAAAACATTCCTGAGATTTGTGGACAATACAACTACTAGTGTTCAAGCTATAGATTAATCCAAATGTCAGTTTTTAAAAAATGAATTTCCTAGCAAGATCTGAGGTCTTCCAAAGCCAAGAGGTAAAATATGTTAATTTTTAAAGTAAAACTAAAACTCTTTTTAAAAAAGTTTGCACTTATAAGTATTTTTCCAGTAGTGACTTTGCCATCCAGAAAAAGAAGTTTGGAAGTAGCAGGGTTGCACATTCTGGGGGGTAAAAAAATCAACTAGCAGTTAACTATACCTGCTACTTAGCAAACCATTCTTTCAAAAGAATGGCCAAAGCTTCAATCATGTTTTAGATACGTGTTTATTGTTTAGCGTTCTGTCTGCACTAAACGGAGCAGCCAAGTGGCAACTCTTATTATTTATAAGATTGCAGCCTTTGCACTTAATTTTCACCATATTATGAACTCTTCCCAAATAGCCTAGGAACAAAAGTCTTTGTTAAATCTTTTATTTTCACAAGTGAAAGCATACTGGGATTACTACACAAGAGTTATCACAAAGCAATATTAAATTTGTTCTTAAGCAGAGACAGAGCTTTGATGGTAATGAGGGTCCTAATGCTTTGAGCAGTCAGCTTTGGCGACCCATAAACATTATGGTCTAAAATCCCAGCTGGCTCCATTAAATTGAATGCAGGAGTGACGGACCACCTGTGTGGTACAAATGTTATAGAGCTCCCTGATGCACTAAACTGAGTAGCATCCAACTTTAGGAAAAGAGTGAATAAGAGAGAAGAAATGAAGCCAGGGAGGACGAGACCAAAGACCCTTTATTTAACATTACTTTGCTGAACTTCCAGAAGAATCTTTAAGTTAGTGTAGGCTTCCTTACACACAACCTCACTATATGAGAAAAGTTTGTGGAAGCTATTACCTATTGTGAGGTAAATTTTTGAGACTTTTTTAAACTCTAGAAACGATGGTGACATTTACCTCCCTAACTTATCCTAAACATCCCTATTAAAAGGATAAATCCTACACTTTAAATTATTAGGGTATTATTCTTCACTAGAACCAGAAATAATAGCATATTAAATTATACTGCTAACAGAAACTGGAAATCTCTTCTCTTAACCTAGAGTATTTGCATGAAATCAAAGGGCATGGATTTCCAAAAACTACATTAAAGGAGTGGTAATAAGGGGAAACTACCAATAATGATTTTTTTTTTTAAGAAAAAACTGGCTGCCAGTTAACATTATCACCCTGTGATCCTAGGCTTCTAAATAACATGTTGCTTTATCACTGAGAGTGAGCTAAGTTCAAACTGAATTAGAGAGGATGAGGCCTTAAGTAATTTGCTTGATTTTATCCTAGGAAATACTACATGTGCACAAAACCAAAAAATATAGATTAAAAAAAAACTTCATATAGAAACATAAGTTTCAAAATATTTATTGAAAAACAATTTACCATGACAGTCCTATACCACAAACATACCACAGGACTCTAAATAACCAACGAAAGTATACAAAGTCTATCCTGAAAATGTCTTTGGAGGTATTAAATACATAGGCCTGTGAGGATAGAGCTGAGTAACTTAAAAATGTTAGTCCTTGGTCACACAGACTATTTGGTAATTAATAAAGAAGTGCCTCTTGACATTAGATTGTAATTAACTGGGAGGGGAGAGGTGCAGGTGTGCCAATGCACTCTTCAAAACTGAAAATAACTTGATTTCAGGAATAAACTCAGATTCTGAAATCACATAGTTATTATCTTAGGATCTGGACTTGCTTCATCTGTTTAGGTACCTCCCCCGGTCAATCCCCTCCTGGGAACTTAAAAACACTGGCTCATAACCAACAAGCCTGCAAATAACAGTTTAAAACAAGGTTATATATGGGAAGTTCAAAATCAAATTTATCTGGAATCTCCAATTAATTTTTCTGTATTCAATATGGTGTTTAGATTTTTTCCCCCTCACCCCAACGTGCATGTTGAAAAAAAACCACAATTCGACACACATCCACTCATCCACTGACTGCTCCAAGCGTTAGCCAGGAGTAACATCTCTAACAGCCAAGTCATGAACCCCTGAAAATAGGGGGAAAACCCTGATTCTTAACTATAGAGGCACCAAACAGGCCACTATAATAAGAACTGAGGTAACAGCAAAAGATCTTTTTATTTCTTGGATTGCTACATGTCACACTTCTCAAATTTGAATATTACCTCACCATTAAATAACCCGACTGGCTTAAAAAAAATATCAAAACCCAATAAACAGAAAGACAAGTTAGTAAAATAGATATATCATTAGGGAATCTTTCCATATGACTTGAATTTCAAGTAAAATTATCTAGTTGTACTATTTATCATAAAAATGAAATATTCTAAGACTTGCTTATTTTGGGGCATTTTTTTCTATTAATCCCCATAAACCATAAAGTAACTAAAGTAAAATTCCCATCCGGACAAGAACTATTTCATTACTCTTAGCCAACATACTTGTTAACTGCATTGATTATTAGGGTAACTTTTAAAATGAGAGGGATGGCTGCAGCAGATATTTATAGACTTGCTTATGGCACTGCCATCTGTGTACCTCGACAAAAGAAATTGCCAAATTTCCCTAGTTTGGTGTTTATTACATGAATATAATTTTTGCATTATCACTTTTTATTATACATCTAAATGAAATTATTCTACTGATAAAAGTATAGGCAGGGGCTAAAATAATAATCTAAAGCCTCTGGTCCAAATAACCCCTTAACCCTTTCTACATTAGGCTGGTCCTTTTTAGATCCTCGTGGTCCTGTTAGCAAATGCTATCAGAGTATCTTGCATTGTTGTACCAAAAGAAAAAAAAAATCGAAGAGTTAAAACTGCTGGTCTATCAGGTTTCCAATTACTTACAAATCAACAGTGGTCCAGGACAGATGAATCTGACAGTCCTTCCTTTGTAATAGAGCTCTGGAGTGGTTGTATTCACTTCTCTGGGTCAGGTAGCCAAACCTAAGTCAGGATGTCCCTCTTCTATTAGTACTTGTGTTAACTTTACTATACTGCATATAAAGATTCCCCCATAAAATTTCTTTATAGTACAGTATTGAATACCTTCACAAGGAAGAATTATATGTTAAAAAGTTGTTAAAATCATCCTTACATAATAAGAATGCAACTCTTTTAAACTCTTAAATAGTTTTATTTTGGGGTTCTTTTTTTCTTTCAGGCTTTCTGCAAAATGAATTATTTTTTAAAAAGAAAAGTTTCCTGTTGTTTGTTCTACTAAGTTGAAAATATGGGCCAGACTACTTATACATGCGGTACATGCTGAATATAACTGAATATATGCTTATTCTTACAGACACTCTGCAAGATAGGGATCACCCAAATAGGGTCAATGGACTGGACCAGTGTTTCAATGCAAATTCCAGCCCCAGAAAACAACATGGTTTTGATTTCACAGTATGAATTCCCTGGAATCTGGGAAAAGGTAAATTGGTTAACTGAGGTTATTCCTCAGCAGCTCGGTCCCTCAACATTCTGAGAAATCAGGAAGGACTGCACCACTTCTTCAGTCGACTGGGGGCTGGTGTTGACGTCTTCAAGAGCATCGGTCACTGAATACTGTCGATCTCGCAACCGGTTCCAGTTAGACAGAACATTGTGATATTCAAACACTTTCTCATAATTTCCAATGGAGTTGTAAAGTTTAATGAGACCTCGGTAATCATATTCTAGTCCACTATAGCCTTCACCAAAAAGTTTCTTTCCTGAAAGTAAAAGAAAGAAAGCTCAAATAACGAAATAACAAGCAGTTTCTACACTAAAATTATAAAATTTCATAGTTTGAAGGACTGATCTGAAGAGATTTAAAGTAAAAAAAAGCAGCACCTTTAATAACAGAAAAATACAAATGCATGAGGTTAATCATTATAACTTTTTTTATAATTGCAAAATATTAGAAACAAATAAAACAGAAGAATGGTTCAATCAAACATGTTACACCCACTCAATGGCATACTATGCATTGTACACATAAGAGGAAGCTCTCAGCTCCCTATGAACTGGCACAGAATGATTTACTGAGTATGTTGTTAAATTAAAAAACAAAGCAAAGTACAAAAATATAGTATAGTATGCTAAAGTATTATACTAAAGTATAATAGTATAGTATGCTAAAGTATTATAGTATAGTATGCTAAAGTATTATACTTTAGCATACTATACTATAAAAAAGTACAAAAAGGTAGTATAGTATGCTACTT
The DNA here is from genome assembly GCF_000151845.1 of Pteropus vampyrus. NCBI lineage: Eukaryota > Metazoa > Chordata > Mammalia > Chiroptera > Pteropodidae > Pteropus > Pteropus vampyrus. The sequence goes on from NW_011889042.1 coordinate 177,812, forward strand.
TTCGTGTAAGAAAGGGAAAATAAAATCTTTATGTATCTGAACACTTGTGCAAAAAGATACACAGAAAGGACAAACTAGAAACTAATGCGATTAGTTACCCACAAGGGTAGAAGAAATTAGGGAAAATCAGACATCTATGAGCATACCTTTCTATAGTTCTGACTTTAGAACATTAATATTTCACATACTTTAATAAAAGTAAAGATGGGGGAAATGTTATACAAACACAAACAAATGAAACTAATTATCTTTCCAAAGAATAACTACACTGATGAGGTGGCAGGGGGAGAGGGAAAAGAGAGTAATAACCCAGGTAAATTTTGAACACAGTATTCCAAGTATATACTTTCAGGCTAAAGACAAAAGAAAACTGTAAACAAAGACTGAACTCTGAGTAGTAGGTTTGTTTTTCACAGTACTATGGAGTAACAATTCTAAAACTACTTTATGTGTATTTTATGATCAAGCAAATCAATATATTATGGACAATGGGGAATCCATGTATACACGGATATAAGACTTATGACACAGGTAGCATAGCAGAGGGGGAAAAAATAGTCTTTTGAAAAAATGGTCCCGCATCAACTACATATCCATATGGAGAAAAAAAAACTGAACCCTACCTCACACCATAAACAAAAATCAATTTCAGGACTGTAGATCCAAATCTGACTGGTAAAACATAGTTTCCAGAAGATAATCTTCTAAAAGAATATCTTCATGACTTTGGGGTAGGAAAGGTTTCTTAAACAGGATATAAAAAGTGCTACCCATAAAAGATCAATACATTCGAATACATTAAGTACTTTGAAAAGCACCATTAAGAAATAAGCAATAAAATGAGAGTTATCTGCAATACATATAATCAACTAAGGGCTTGTTATATCCATATTATATAAAGAATTATAAAATAGGAAAATGACAAACAATTTAATATAAAAATGGGAAAGAATTTTAACAGGCACAACATTAGATGATGCCGACAGTATCTTATTTTGTAATATATAAGTCTGAACTGGAAACAATCCAAATGTTCTGAATATCCAGTAACAGTAGAATGGATAAATAATGATATAGTAATCCAATAATGTATTATATAGCATTGGAAATTAACAAGCAACAGTAATCTGGAACAACAAACAACACAGATGTATTTCACAATTCGTGTCCGTCCAAAGTAACCAGATATATAAAAAAATACATTGTATGTTTCTATTTATATCAGATTCAAAAACAGGTAAACCTAATCTATGTTGTTAAAGTTAGAAGAAGGGAGGGAGACAGTAATTATATAAATAGTTTAAAATAACTACTTTTGCCTATACTTGACACTCTGTCATATTGTTTATACTGGTTTCAACATCAATAAATCACATTTAGCAAAATGTCCTAGATGATTTTTGGGTGGTTCTTAGAAATCCTTAATAGCTCTAAACTCATTAGAGTCTTAATAATAACACTTCCCTTATACAACATCTAAGACACTGACATGCTGATCTCTAATCAACTGACGAAGAAAATTTAAAATAACATACCAATTGCTATAGATCGCAAATAAAGTTTCTCAGCATTTTCATACTGATTCATGTCATAATTATATAAAGAAGCCAGATGTCCCACTGAAAGGGCTACTTCATAATCTTCTTGACCAAGAAGTTGCTCTTTAATCTGAATTGCTTTGATGTGCATTTCTTCAGCTTCCTGAAAAATAATTAAGCCATATTCATCATTAGATTGTACTTTTTTCATGTCAATAATTCTTATCTAATGAGCAAGGTTCTTCTAAATGCCAAAAACATTTTATGGATGGCATAAGGTAATCAGATTAGAGAACATACTATATTCTTCCAAAAACTGTCTATGAGAAGCATTACTGCTTTGGGGAAGCTATGCATATAACCTGATGATAGCAATACATTCTATGACAAAAATGATAAGAGAAAACTTGTCTGGGTAATAAAAAATTATTCAAATAAATTAACATCAAGATATTCTAAAATGAAATTTATTTCTTTCAATTAACATGCTCTAAAATTTAATTGAATCTTGTGAAGAAACTCCATACTATAGTATGCTAATTTATATGAGTACACTTTATTTTTTGGAGTTTTGACAATTTCTATTCCAACAAACTTAACTCAGGTCATGAAATATGTAGATTCATTTCCAGGTAAAAATGAAAGTCTTAGGCAGCCATTCTCATCTTTATTGTGACCCTAAAATGGATGTTATTAAGAATTTATAACCCAAAATTCTAAAAGAAACTAAATTCAGTAAATGTTTCTCTCTACAATTAATAACACTTGCAATATCTGATTTTCTTGCATGCAAGGTTTTCTGCTAAATGTTGTACTTAACCTAGCTAAGAGCTATGTTTTAAGTCTAACTAAAATAAGCATATTAGCCTTTATGGTTTGATATATTTCTTATTTTTCCATGGTCTGGATTTGTATAATAAGTGTATACTTTATTATTTAAAATTACTAAAGATACATTATTTAAGATCGTACTTTATTACTTAAAATTATTTAGAGAGAAAAATATAGGAAAACATGCCACCTTAAATTTTCTCATTGACTGATAAAGTCTTCCAAGGTTCCCATAATGTTTTGCAGTCTGTACATTAAATTCCCCAAAAGCTTTTTTAGCTAGTTGAAGTGAAGACAGGTGCAAATCATGAGCTTCTTGAAGCAGTCTTTGTTCAGTTTCTTTATTATGACAGTCAATCGCAATCTCCTCTAAAATAAGTGCTGAATAAAAAAGCAATGAAATTAGTGTACTTCCAAAACCATCTATCGAAGCTAATCAGAGCATATAAAATTAAATTCCATAACTATTTTTTGTATATATTTATGTGTGGTTATGGTTTAATATGGGTAGAGATGAAAGCATTCTACTTTAAAGAAAAAATACAGTTTGGGGGTTATTCAATTTTACATACTATAATGAATTCTAATTTTAAGAAAAACAATGGTATAGATCAAATTATTTTGCAGAATTAATTTATATTTTACTAGACTGTTAAACTTTGCTAATATGAATGTTTTTTAAAGCAAATAGCAAAATTTTTTAAAGTTATGAAACTGGGTCAAGGAGTGCCTAAGCACTGTTGAAAATTTTGAAACCACACTTTTATGAAACATAACCTTTAACCAAATAACAGCGAAAGAACTGGTTTCCTCCTACTCACTTGACCAACCAAAGCAGGCCAGATGACAGTTCAATTTAAAAGTCACATTCAAGACTTTGAAATTCCATTTAAAGTATTACAGATACACACAGTCTTTTACCAGGTAATTTTATTTCTAGGAAAATCGTCCATGTGCATAAAAGTTAAAGATTTATTTCATTGTAGTATTTTTAAAGAACAAAAGGTTAAGAACAGTATTAAAATCCAACAATAGAAGTGAAGTTGAAAACATTAGAGAAAAGGATATATATCTACATGTGCTAACACAGAATAATGATTATATCAAGTGAAAAAAAATTATAAAACTAAAAAATAAATAAATAAATAAATAAATTCATTCATTTCATTTTTGGAAGAAAGAAAAAGCCTTAAAAAAACTCACCAAAAATGTTGATTTTGGATTGGTGGGATTTCCGGTGACTTAATTTTTCTCTTTTCTATCTAACTTTTAATTTCTGACATTAATCATGTATTACATGTATCCTTTAAAAATGCAAACCCCCGTTCCAGAATTAAGGTGAAATTTATCCGACATGCATGGAATTACTATGAGGTTCATGATCCAATTATGTTGGCAAATTAAATGCCTTAAATAAAAGGGTCTTGGTGGAGATTAGAAATTAAAATAAGAAAAGAAGTAGGTTAGGGTTAGGGTAAGAGGAAAAAAAAAAAAAAGAAGTGGTATTTAGTAAGAGCCTTGCAACATTAAGGGTAATGTAATATGAAAGTGAATTTCAGATTCCTATACTATAGAGCTGAAGGTATGTGAAAAACCCATATTCAGTTTGCTATCCATGTTACTATACAATAATCATTTGTGTTATTCTGCTATCCTCCTCTCAAAAGAAATGAATGAATGCATGTAAAGGGAGGAAGGGAGGATAGACATTCTAGCTTATTAACAATGTTATATGAGAGAAGCAAACAACCTTTCATTATGAACAACTGGAAATTCTTAAGTAGAATTGGAGGCAAATATTTTAAATCAGTGAATTGGCTATTTTAGTAATACGTGGATACAGTCTAATCCTATGCACTACCCCTGAGGAAATGAACAAAAACTCCTATTTTATACCATCTATCATAAATTTAAAAATTTCAGAGATTAGACAACTATTACAATCGACAGTTAAAGACATCTAAAAAAGAAAAAGACATGTATATAAGTATATATTGGAGACTAGATTACAAAGGGTACCTTTCACCCTCTTTGAAGAAGCCAAAAGAAGATGATCTTCAGGTAGGATGTGGGTAATAATACCAATAGCTCTTTCTGCATGAAACCTGTAATACAGATAGAGATACATTCTGACATTTTTTTCCCCACTCTTCCTTCTCAGGCTTCTTTACCTCTCTCCCTCCCTCCCTCCAACATTGAATCATCACAATTAAACCTTCAGCTCACCATCTGGACAGAAATGTGCAATACAAATAGATATATTCTGGAATCTCTATTTAGTTACAAATAACTTAAACATTTAAAAAAATCACAATTTATAATACTGATAGAATTTCTAAAACTACCTGCAGTAGAGGACAAGTTTTTTGTTTGTTTAAATTCTCATCTGTTGTGAGTGAACTTTTAACATCTGGTGGATTCCATTCTCCTTCAGAATAAACTGTGAAGTTGTTATTATAGCCTACAAAGCTCAACATGATCCTTTACTGGGCTACCTCTCTGACCTCATCTATCAATTTCAGAAACCACCTTGTCTTTCCCCTCCAGTCACAGATAGGCTTAGCAGTTTTCTGAACAAGTAAATCATGCTCTTACCTAGGACTCTCACACTTACTTTACTGTCTCTCTGGAATGCCCTTCCCCAGAATATCGACATGGCTCACTCCTCACTGAAAACTATTTCCAGACCAGCCAATACAAAAACCCCTAAATAATCTACCATCCCTCTCTTAGCTTACTTTATTCTTCACAGCATGCATCCTTACCTGACACGTTTGGTTACTTGTTTATGGCCCATCTAGCCAAAAAGACAGTAAGCTATTTGTCTATTTTATCTGCTAGTTCCTCTCAAACATCTCTGAGCCTTCTATCCCCATCTTCCAAGTAATCATTATTTTTTCTCAGGTCTTCTAATTCACTTGTCTCTTTACTTGTGTCTAATCTATTTAACTTGTCTACTGAGTTTTGATGTCAACTGCTATTTTCCAAATTTAGCTATTTTATTTTTTTATAATAGTTCCTATTAAGATATAACTTATACCACAGTTCGCCTATTTACAGTGTACATAATTCAATGATTTTTAGTATATTCACAGAGCTGCATATCCATTACCACAATCAATTTCAGAATATTTCCATCACCCCAAAAAGAAACTCTGTGCCCACTGGCAGTCACTCTATCTTTTCTTCCAACCCCCCAGCACTAGGCAACCACCTTTACTTTTTGTCTCTATGGATCTGCCTATTCTGAACATTTCATATAAACAGAACCATACAATATGTGGTCCTTTGGCTTCTTTCACTTAGTATGTTTTCAAAATCTATCCATGTGGTAGCATGTATTGGATGTTTTATTTTTAAGTCTGTATTTTTAAATTTTCCCTACAAAATATTACTGATTCCTTCTTTTATATCAAAGTTGGCAAATTTTTTCTGTAAAGAGCCAAACAGTAAATATTTTAGGTTGTCTGGGTCACACACTGTTCTAACTCTGCTGCTGTAGTGTGAAAGCAGCCAGATAATACATGAGTGAATGGGTACTGCAACGTTACAATAAACTTTATTTAGCCTACAAGCCATAGTTTGGCAACCCATTTTATATTTTTAATCATTTAAGAATACCTATTTTATAGTATCGACCAAAAAGTTCTGTTAAGTGACATTCTTAGGGTACTGATCTTGTTCATTTTATCTCTTGACTCTTACTCATAGAAGAAATGTTTCTGTTTTTATTTTTAATTGTTTAAATGGCAAGTTCACCTTAGATAAGAGTTAGCTAGATCTATGGGAAATCTGTATGGTTTGGGTTGAGGGTTAATTATTTCCAAGAGTTTTACATTTCCTCCTGAAAGGCATCCCAATAGAACTAGTAGTCTCGAAATGCTTTTCAATGTTTTTCTCAACTTGGGTGTCTCTGCATGTATGATACCTGAACACAGGAGTGGTACATGTCTGCAGTTACAAATTCCCCTGTGAGGAATTTATGACAGGTTTCCCTGTCATCTCTCTTGCCAGTGGGCAAATTTATTTTTCCTTGTTTACCCTTTCCCTAGGGGTGTAGCCTTGCTCTTGGCTTCATGTGAGAATTTCAGTTCTAACTCACAGCTTCCTGTGGGCTAATAAATGCCCTGTCTCTTAAACCCAGGAATGTTGTTCAACTATGGTTACAGAAACTTCTAAGTTTTTCCACCACCCCAGAGCAGCTATACAAAAGTTTAGATTTTAGTTCATTATTTATGCTTTTGTATTTTAGTCCATTATTGGCCCTTGGGGGATTTCCTCTCTCTCTTCCAAGTTCAGTTATACATTTAAAAAGATGATTGTTTCAGTATTTCTGTGTGTTTTGAGCAAGAAGTTTTTAGGTTAAGTCTGCCATTTAGCCAGAGGCTACTGAATTACTCAAATAAAAGTTATAGAAGGAAATAGTCAAAGGAAGACATATTCCATATGAAGATATGTAAGACTCAATATTAAACAACATACAATCTAAATGAATGAACTTTATAAATTGGTATGATTTTAAATGACTTCAAAAACATTTTTTGGTGACGAAAAAAGATTTGACTTTGGGTGGTGAACACACAATGCAATACAGGTGATGTATTACAGAAACGTACACTTGAAACCTATATAATTTTTTTAGCCAATGTCACCCCAATAAAATTAAAATAAATGAAAAAGTGTAAAAAAAGAGAACATTTTAGGCACTGTGTTAAAACTCTAGGAAGACAAATTTAATCCCATAAAATACATTAAATACTCCTGTATTAGGAAAAACAAAACAACACAACAGCAACAGCATTTAATCTCTCACTGACAAGGAATGTGGAACTTACAGTGCATTGTCAAATTTCCCAGAACTATACTGGTGAACATAAGAAGAATAAGCCAAGTCTTCATGAGCTGTTGCTACATGGATATTTTTGCCACCAAATACTGACTGCCGAATGTCAAGGGCTGCCTGAAAGAGTCATGAAAACAATTGATAATACTGTAAATCCTTAGAAACCACCTCCCACTTAAATTAAGAATCCTAATTTAAGTATATATTATATATACTCAATCCTATCAATCATGAAGAAAAGTTCTGAGGTATTTAAATCACAAGAGAGCCTACAAGTCCCCTATAAGGCTTGATTTTCTGAAGATTGAATCTGCCTTAAAAGGTTTAAAAACTCATTTATTTGTCTTGGAAATCACATCGGTGTTTTTCTCTATGTCCTTTCTTCAGAGGCGAACTATAAAATCAAGGATATCTTGTCTAGAGCAATGGCATAACACATCATTTACCTGAGAATGCCTACGATAAGGCTTAAAATAATTGCTATTGACTCTCCTTGCTATCATAAAGGCAGCTATAGTGATTCATGCTAAATGAAAAATGTAAAAGTACTCGAATGTGAGCCCACACTCAACAACTCTTCTTGGATTATACTCTTGAATTCTTAAAACATTAACTTTTAAGCTTTCTAGGTATCATTTAATAAAATAATGGTGTGCCATTTATAAGGAGGGGCTCAGAAAGCTATTTTTAGAGAATGGTTTATACACCATAAACAAATACAAGTCAGCAAGTCAATTTAGGTTGAAAGAAAAAAAGTGTAACTATTAACATACCTGATAAATTGCAACAGACTGACAGATATTATCTACATTGAGTAAGTAGAATCCATAATCTAGCAGTGTATCAGAATATTTTGGGTGTTTGGATCCAAAATGATCCCTAAAAAAAGACACAAAACTATTAGTATATAAAGTAGAGATATAATTTAAAATGGTATTTTTAATAACAATCACCTACCGTGCCAAATACACTGCATGTTTAATTAACTGTTCTGCCTTCTTAAATTCACGTTTTACAACGCAAGCCTAAAGATAAAGTAAAAAATTATTAAATAGCTCTCAGTGTGCTAAAACCAGTATAGTTTATATAATCAAACTATAATGGTCAAAAAAAAAAAAGGGTAATATTTATAATACTTTCCTTCCAAGTATTTGAAAATTCTATTATAAACGGATCTGTACATACCCTGGGAAATTATAAAACTTAAAATTTTGACAGCTATGCCCAATACAAACCTGTTATAACAAAGTTACCTTATAACTTTGGTATACTTCCATCCTTCCATATTATTAAAATAAAACAGGGGAGGAAAGTACACCAAATTATTTTCTGAAGTACTTATTTTTATCCCAGTTCTAGAGTGTAATTTTGTAATTTTCATCTAAATATATATATGACTAAATAACTATATGTGTATAAGACAGAAAATATTTTCAGGTACAAGTGACATTTAATATTATATTTATTTTACGTGTACAGCATAATGGTTAGACATTTATATAACTCATGACGTGATCCCCCTGATAAGACTAAGACCCCCCAACACCATACATAGTTATTACAATATTATTGACTATATTCCCTATGCTACACTTTACATCCCTGTGACTATTTTTTAACTGACAATTTGTACTTCTTAATCCCTTCACCTTTTTCACCCACTCCCAAACCTAACAATTTTTAAATGCACAAAATTTTGAGTTTTCCTCTTACTTTTGAAAATATTTTGATTCATGACAACAGCCTAAACTCTAAATATCATCTGCACATAAAAATATAACTCTTGCATATATTCAGTTGTCTTTATATTTACTGTATATCCAATGTTTTAAAGACATATTAATATTCCTCTTCTAGCTCTGATAAACTGAATATTTATGCTATTTATTTGCTCTAAAATGACTTAAATAAATTTCACAGAAATTTTAGACTCTTCTCTAATTTTAGAATCTTTCTTCTAACTGAAATTTCCATAAGTAAAACCAACCAAAATAAAATATTCAAAACTGAAAGACTTCTGGGTAGAAAGAGTATATTTAAAATGCACACAATGTTTTTAAAGCCTCAGTGCACCAAAGCAGCAATTTTTAAGTATTACTAAATGGCCTCAAAGAGTTAAGGCATTTATTTACAAAATAAGAAAAACATTAAAGGAAAAATCAGATAAGTATTACCCACTAAGGTCAAGTACAAAAAAGCTGTCATATTGTGAGACTGTAATACTATAACCAAAGGATTAAATATGAGGCTATCCTTTAGGAGAAGAGTAACCAAAGCCCATACTGTAGTATAAGAAATTCAGGTTATTGTAAAGGTTTAAAAACAAAAACAAATTCAAGATGGAATAGCACCAAAATACTACTCTGATCTTTACTTCAGTGAGTTGAATTATGAAAACGTTGTTTTTCACAGGTTTTCTGGAAATAGAAAAATTTGTTAAAGTCTATATGCAAGACAGCTTAGCTTTAGAAACCAGAATTCTAAAACTGAATATACGAACTTAAAAAATAGATCTTGATAGTTCAGGGAGTATGCAACACATAATTTGTTAAATAATAGGTTAACTAAAACAAATTTAAAGCTTGCTAAATCCTATTACTCATTTAATAATTTTAACATTATACTCACTTTAGAAGCTTGTCTTAAAACATCTACCACAACTTTGACTGGTAAGCCTGCTGTGATTTCTTTCATTGCCTCAATGCACCATTTGTATGCCTTAAAAAAAAAAAAAAAAAAGGTACACACACACATATGTAAGCAATAGCTGTGATAAATCAAATTGACAGTATTTAATGAAATAATTGTGATCTTTTTTCCTGCAAGCTTTCAAGTACTTGAGCAAGAACACGCAAAATATTTACAATTACAATTTTCTCTCCAAGGCTAAGTTTTCCTGAAAATATGTTTGCTACATTTTTCTTTGGATATGACACATATTCAGGAAATCAGAGGCATGTTCTCTCTTGCCAAGAAGCCTCTGCACATACTGTTCCCTCTGCCTTAGAATATACATTCCTCCTTCCTCCAATCTCTTAACCCACCTACCTTGTCTCTCAGGTTTCAGCCTTAGACTAGGTTTCCTGTGCTTTCTTTCCCCTACTGTAATGCTTATTATATTTTAATTGCCTGTTGAGCTGAGTGCTTCCTTTGTGCTAGCTATTGTTCTAAGCATTTAATGTGCATTAACAAATTTAACTGACAAAACAGCCCTATATGTACTATTATTATGGGAAACTGAGGTGCAGAGAGATTAAGTGCCAGGCAAGGTGCTAGCATCTAGGCATCTAGTGAGAAACAAAACCATAAATTATTGATCTTCCTCTCTTAGTGCGTATAGTAGGAGAAAGGAAAAAAAAAACAAACACAAAACAAATGACTTTGGATAGTAAGAACGCTTCAAAGAAACAAAACAATTTTAGGGATCACAAAGAATGGAGGGAGAACAAATTAGAAAATATCAGAAAGGAAACATGTTTTTCTCTGCAAGCTTTCTTCCTTTCCATAGCACCTAAATGATGTAGCTACTCAGAAACAATTTTGATGCAAAAATACAATACATGGGATTTAAGCCCAAAATCCTGGTTTGTTTATAAGAAATGAATAGGCTGATTTTGCTTTAGAGTAATAAGGTAAAATCTTTAGAACTGTGGTAGACTGTAACACTTCTTTAAAATATTTACTGCCCTACATTGGGGAAGGATATACTTCCCTCTCATATTAAAAATAAGAGCGGTCATGTGATTTCCTTCAGCCAACTGAAATATTAATTAAAATATGAGAAGAGAAATGTGCTGTTTCTAGGAGAAAGCTCTATGAGCCAGTAGTACTTCCCCATGATGTTTCTGCCTCTGCTCCAAGGCTGGTGATATTCTAGATAGAAACTACTCTACCACATGGGGTATTGATCAAAGTGAAGACATAATGTTAAGCAGAGTCAAAGAGATCCCCAGGACAGGATGCAGTATGAGCAATAAACAAACATTCATTGTTCCAAGCCACTGCTATTTTGAAGGTGTTATTATCTCAGAAGAGGCTAGCTTACCCTAACTAATATCAGAATATGGAGATAATTCATCAAACTATATCCTCAAGATTTGTGTACTTTTCTATAGATACAAATGACAAATTTATTTATATTTAAAATAAACTATCAAAATTATCTAAAATACATCTATAGACTTAAACATTCCTCACAAATGTGCTAAAGTTGCAAACACAATGAATAAGGCACAGTATAAACTACCAATCCAAATGTAGAAAGAAAATAACTGTCAATTAAATAGTAAATGCCTAATAAAGAAAGTGGAAACTGGTAAATAAAAGGCACTTTTGTTCCACTGAATACATTGATGGGTCTAGGCATATTAAGATGGGCCTGGAGCTTAGTATGAGAGTAAAGAAAGGTAAAATATGAATCATTATGTAACAGAAAAAAAGAGTGTAAGAGTTCCAGAGGGCAGTATGAAAAACAGGGATGAGAAGAAAAAATAAAAGAGGAACCAAAGATGGCTGAATGTCTTTGTAGAGCTATAAAAAGATAGTGGGGCACCTGAAGAACTTTCAAGATAGGCATTTCTAATGCTCAAACTGTTGCTGTTTATCTCAATCTCATTTCCAGTAAAGTGATTTTTTTTGTTTTGGTGTATCAAAATCACAGAAAGGGGACAAGATTTATATCTGGGTTGACAAGCTATGAACAGTCACTACATACAAGGGAAGCAAAACAATCCATCGACACAATTCAGTAGACATAGGAATTCAGCATCAAAAATAACTGGAAGAACATACATAAGGCACCTGAGAAATTGCAGGCATGCTGATAACGATTTTAGATTTTTACACATGGGTTTGATGTCTTCTTATATAAATATTAAAAAGAGTATAAGCACTGAAGTTGCATAACATCACTTAATTATTCTAGAATTTTCTAGTTTCAATCTAATTATAATTTTCTTTTAAACATGGAATATATAGTTTATATTAATGAGGCAAATATCAAGATAGAAATAATTTTAAATTATTATGACAGCTAGCTGAAATAATTGATATTCTTCCATAAATGAAACCACCAAGTAAAATAGTCAAGCATACAAAGATCACTTCTCATCTACGTATTCATTACCACAAAAGCATTAATTTAATAGTATAAAGCCAAGAGTGAAGCTATCTTTCTCATAAGGAAGAGGAAGGAGTAAAACAATGCGATGAAGTATAAATGAAATCTAGCTTCCCAATGAAATGAATGCCTTCAAGTTATGAGAGTTCACCCAGAGCTACACATCCAATAAAGGTTTATTAAACAGAACATGCTTATTGAAATAATTCGGCATTGGTCAAATTAAAAACAAAAACAAAACAAGTCTTAAATCATACACGTATGTTTAAAATCCATCGCATGGAATACTTCTTTTGACTGATTTTAAATATTCCATTACAAATGTGTACTGCTTTAAGTAAACCTAATGTGTGAAAATGAGATCTGCTAAGAGAAATACGAGAGTATATGATTTATCCTGTTTTATACTTACTGGTCACAATGAAATGCACTTCAAAATGCTTACCTCATCATAGTGACTTTTTGCAAATAGGAGTGCACACAGTTCTCCATAAAGTGCAGCTTTGTTTGCTTGCTGGCCATGTTTTGCGAGTTTATCCATATATGTCTGAGCTAATTTAAATGTTTCTTCACCCAAATGATATTTGCAGTTTCCATTTCGCACATGAAGCAATCTGCAAAAACACAAATAACATTCCTCTGTTTGGTATTTCCAGCATGGTTGACCTGATAAACTCTTACAGATCATTATGTAGCACCCAAATGAGTAAGGTAACTAGATGCAAGAAATGATGCCAACATTGGAAAATATGTCTGTCCCAAATTAGGATTAACTAATGCACATAAAAAAAGTATATACTCGTCCCAGAAAGCTACCCAGGATTAATCTCATCCAACTTTCATTCCTTATCTTCTCTAGATATTTGTTTACTTTGTGCACTCAGCATGTGCTACACATCTAGCTACACCTAACACTTAACTCTTTGTGTTCCAAATTCAAAATAGTCTCGTTATAAAAAATTTGGAAAACAAAGAAAATGATATAACCTTTATCCCCTACGGTGGAAATACACAGAGTTCTTTACATAAAATAACTGTAAAACTATGCTGACTATCTAATGATATGCAAGAGTAGAGAAATGCTTCAGGTCAGACTGACGTATAGATAGTAATAGGAGATACACAAGATAGGATAATAGAGTGAGGACTGGACATGTATTTGTTTCTATTATAATGCTGGCTACAACACTATGTCCACATATCATACCAATACAATTTTCTGAAAATGCTCAGTGCTGAGAGGGAACAAGGTATAAAAATCGTTTTTTAAAAAGTCAAGTATGGAAAGGTTAGAAAGCATTCTTTAGTAGTATTAAAAAACTAGGCACTTAAATTTTATTTTTTCTAACTACACCAAAAATATTAACCTATCAATAACCCAGGATGAGAAACACTCTAACAATCTTATAATCTCTATGTACTGTCAGGGAAAACAGAAAACTTCAAATGAACCAGGACTATTCAATAACGTGGCAAATACTACCCAATGGCAGTTTGCATCCTCCCAACACTCACCATACAGTTATGTTTTAAGAAAAGACTAAATCTTCAAGCAAAATAATACACCAAGGTTAATAAAAAATTCTGAATGATCTTTCATAACACCAAATTCTAACTTCATGCAGAAATAAATGTAATAATTTATCAGGCTACTCTTGAATGGTGAGTTAATTGGATTTATATTTTTAAGTAGAAGTATCAAAAGAGAAAAAATGTTTTAGTATACCGACTTTTCATGCTAAAGTAAGTGTCATCATACAGAATAAAGAGACAGTGTCGCTTTGTCAAATTGTGGATTTAATGACTAAGTAGTTTGCAATGACTATTGTCACAATGGAAATAATATAGAAAAATAGAACTGAAATCTAGTAAAAGATTACAATAAAAATAAATATAACTGCTAGATGAGAAGGGGTTAGGGGGGCTGGGTAAAAAAGGTGAAGGGATTAAGAAGTACAAATTGGTAGTTACAAACCAGTCATGAGGATGTGAAATACAGCACAAGAAATATAGTCAATAACATTACAATAACTGTATAGTGCCAGGTGGGTACTAGACTAATTGGGGCACCACTTTGTAAATTATATAAATGTTTAACCACTATGCTGTATATCTGAAATTAATATCGAAAACCAACTCTAAATGAAAAATAAAATATGATAGTTTAGATGATAAAGTTTTGAGACTATCACAGTCAAGTATTGACTGAGCATCTATTATGTGCCTGTCATTTTTCTAGGGACAAAGGATGTAGTGGTAAACTAGAGAGAAAGAATCCATGACCACAAAAGCTTCATTCTAGTGAGGAGAAGTGTGTTAGAGTAGACAAACACACCAATAAGTAAGACTTTCACTGAAAGATAAATGCTATGAAGATAATAAAATAGGGTAGTATAATTAAGAGCTTCATAAAGGAGATGCTTAGGGAAGAATTCTCTTAAGGAGCTAACATTTGAGTTGACGTCTAAATGATGGAGAGGCAATCATGTCAAGATCTGAGGGGAAACACATTCCCAACAGAAGGACAAATGCAAAGGCCTTGAGAAAGGGAAAAGAATTCTGGCATAATCAAAGAACAGAAATAAGGCTAATGTGTCTGGAGTCTTACGAATAAAGGATTATGTAAAGAGAGATGAGAAAACATAGATAAGAAAGATTTTATAGGGCCTTGCTGGCCACAGTAATGAGTTCTAGTTGCAATAGTGAGAGATTATTTGATTTATGCTCTAGAACGGTGCTAACAGAACTTCCTGAAATGTTCTATACCTGCTCTGCTTAATGTAATAGCCAACAGTCATAAGTGGCTTCTGAGTATTTGATATGTGCCTAGTGTGTCTGAGGGCCGATTTTAATTTCTTCTAATTTTAATTAATTTAAATTTAAATTATCACACATGTTTGATGGCTACCATATTGGACAGTGCAACTCTAGAAAGACTGTTCTGGCTGCAGTGTGGAGAATGGATTATAGTAAAGCCAAGAGTGGAAAGTACCCAGGACAGAAGATATCACAACAGGTCAGAGGGGAAAAAAAATCCTTGGGAAAATAAAGGGCTGGAATTAGAAATATGGATTCCATAGTATCCAAATGGTTGAATTAGAATAAGGCTAAACCTGGGCATAGGCCGTAAATTTAGAGAATGAAAAGAACAGTGTTCACCTCTCACTGCTTCAATAGTAAGACTGCATTTCCAACAACTTTCACTATAGGCACTGCCCCTTAAAAAAAGTTTCTAGGAATTATTTAACAACTGGCATATGATGGGGGTAGCAAACTAAGTATTTCATGCCAGAAAAGCACAGCTTGGTATTTCCTCCAGTTCCTGCTGGTTGTTTATTGAAACAAAAGGGCAAAACAAACATACATATGGAAACTCTTCAGGGTCTGTGTGTCCATCTGGGCTGACACTGAGCAGGATGCAGGATCCAAGAAACTTTTGGTCCAACTGCGGATCTAATTTTGCTTCAACATTCAGCAGGTTCTCAAGGTTCTCCAAATGTGGCTCTACCACATAAGCATGGTATTTTCTTATTTTTTATAAACTGATTTTTTAGATAAGTTTTAGGTTCATAGTAAAACTGAGCAGAGGGTACAGAGATTTCCCATATACCCTCTGTCCCACAGTATTTTATTTTTATAACATAAAATCACTTGATCAATAGTTATTGTCCAAAGCAATTACTATTTAATTGATCAATTAAACTACTGTTTGAAATGGAAACTATACCAAATTATAATCCATAGCACCTGCACCATTTTACATTCCCATTAGCAATGCACAAGGATTCTAATTTCCCACATTCTTGTTAACACTTATTTATTTAAATTACAGCCATCCTGGTAGATATGAAGTGGTATTTCATGTTTGACTTGCATTTCCCTAATGACAAATGAGGCTGAACATCTTTTCATGTACTTATTGGGCATTTACATATTTTCTTTAAAAAAATGTCTAATCAAGTCTTTTATCCATTTTTAATTGGGTTGTTTTCTTGTTGCTGAGTTGTAGTTCTTAATATATTCTGGATACTAGATCCTTATTAGAAATATGATTTACAAATATTTTCATAGGTCGTCTTTTCACTTTCTTGTTAATGTCCTTTGATGTACAAGTTTTTGATTTTGACGAAGTCCATTTCACCTGTGAATGGAGATAGTTTTACTTCTTTCTAATAACGGAGGCCTTTTATTTCTTTTTCTTGTCTAACTGCCTTGCCTAGAACTTTCAATGCTGTATAGTAGTACAAAAGAGGGCATCTTTGTCTTCTTCTTATCTTAGGGGGAAAGCTTTCTGTCTTTCACCACTGAATATGATGCTAGCTGGGTTTTTCATAAATGCCCTTTACCATATTGAAAAAGTTCCCTTTTAGTCCTAGTTTTCTGAATGTTTCCATCATGAAAAGGTGTTGAATTTTGTCAAATAATGTCTTTTGGTCAGTTGAGATGACCGGTTTTTTTCCCTTTATTCTATTTATGTGGTATATTCATTGATTTTATTATGTTGAATCACCTTTGCATTCCTGGGATAAATCCCACTTAGTCACGGCGTATAATACTTTTATTCAATTTTATTTGTTAGCATTTTGTTGAGAATTTTTGCATTGTATTCACAGACATTATTATATTAGTCTGTAATTTTCTTTTCTTGTGATGACTTTTTTTCTGGCTTGGGTATAAGGTTAATGCTGGCCTCATAGAATGAGTTAGGCAATATTTTTTCCTCTGCAATTTTCTGAAAGACTTTGAGAAGGATTGGTGTTACTTCTTTAAATATTTGGTAGAATTCACTAGTGAAGTCTTATGGCTCTTGACTTTTGTTGGAAGGTTTCTGATTACTGATTCAATCTCTACTAGTTATAGGTGTGTTGAGATTTTCTATTTCTTCTTGGGTCAGTTTAGATAATTTGTGTAGGAATATATCTATAGCATCTACATTACCTGATTTGTTGGCATACAATTATTCATCAATTTTCTTATGATTCTATTTCTGGAAGGATGGTGGTAGTAATGTCCTGACTCCTATTTCTGATTTTAGTTGTTAGCATCTTCTCTTTTTTCTTTGTCAGTCTGATGTGGATTTAATTTTAAGTGGAGGAAGCAAAGCATTGTGACATAGCAGGCACTGTTGGCTCCCTAACCAAGAGCCACTTCCCCACCTAAAGCTTGTTGGCAGAACCCTAATTTTGTTCAGGCATTGACCCGTTTCTCATAGGACTCAGAAGTAACTTATGATTAGTTTAAGCCAATCGCAGTATAGTGATCTCATTCCATTTCTAGTGACTGATTCAGAAGTCACCAAAGGACCTAGCTCTGGCTAATAAAACTCAAGGGCAGGTAAGTTGGATGGTTTCTGAGAAAGGCTCCCTGTCATTAAAGGGAAGGGAGCCTACTTTCTGCTGGACAGAGTGGAATCTGCATGGAATATTTCAAACCGTGGCAGTATTCTTATAACCACTGGGGAGCTGGCCAAAGACAAAACCCAGCATAGAGGACACAAGAGCGGACAGATGGAAAAAACTAGTTCCTTAATAACCTCTATGAATTCTGAATTAACTGACCCTGAAGGTACCTGGCCTTGTAGATTACCTTTTTTTATTATATTCTTTGTATTTTTAGGGCACACTGCTTATGTAGATGGCTTTATCTTATTTGCTGTATATGTGTTTATGACCTATTTGTGAATTTACTGTTTAATATTAATATTCCATTGTATCGACTAATAGTTTTTATCCTGAATTCTGCTTTATTGTTAATATTTGTTTTCTATTAACAATATATAGCTGAATTTCACTTTTTAACTCTCTTGGCAGTTGCTATCTTTGGACAGAAGAATTGAGCCCTCTTACATGTATTGTTATTTATATTTGGTTTTAATCTTTTCATATTATTTTTCATTTATCATAGTTATTTTCTCATTCTCTTTGCTTATGTCTAGCTTGGTCAGGTTTTCAATCATCCTTACCCCTATTCCCATTTCTCTAATTTGGCACGTCTATTGCCTTTTTCCATTATATAAGCCATTATATATCTATCCCTAGCACTGATAATGTTTGAACATTAAGTAATGATACCCACTCCTGCTATTCCTCCACTCACTAAGATGAGATCTTTATAACACTTGTACTACTACACTTTCCCAAATGTGTATTTTAAAAACAGGCTATCAAATGTGCCCAATATAAAGCAACCTGAATATAATAATATGAGCCTCCATTTTCCATCCAAAAGTTTTTTGGCCAGTTTGAATATATCAAGTTTTAGGAATACATATAACATTTTTAAACATAATATTTAAATCAGCTTGTCATATTATGCATACATATTTAAAATGTAAATTAAATTTTCAAAAATTGCTTTTCCTCCTTTTAATTTATGTAACAATTTTATCCAACTATTCACATGCATCTTAAAACATTTATCTTCATCTTCACCATAACTACTTTTTGAGACATCAAACAGTTTTTCAGAGTAAAACATTTTCACTTGATATTCAGCACTTTTGAGTCTGGTATGATGTCACCAGAAATTTTATTAAAAAGTACCAGCAACCATTTGCAAACATTAGGATTGCTGGGTTGTTTCATTCCTCCTAAGACAACTGGACATCCATAATCTCCACAATCAAACCACTTACTGTATCACATTTCAAAGTAATATTTAAAAATCCAATTAATAAAGATGTCTAACATAAGGCTATGATCTCCATAATAATTCTAAATGTTAAATTCCATTACTTCCTTAAAAAGAAGATTCTTCCCAGTGTTCTCTATGAGTTTCCTAACATTGGCACTAGCTGAGTTTTCAGGCTAAAATTTCTTTACTAAATATTACTTTGCTGTTCAAAATAACAGACTTAAAAAAACATCATATAACATGAAGGACTCTGTTAAGGCAACGCTCTTTATTAAGGGATAACGCTGGGGGGCGGGGCTCTTACTTACACTGAATAGTATGTGGTAACTGAGAATTTTTGTTTTATATTATTTCTAAAATCATTTCTAGTTTGAAAAAAATCCTTAAGATCTATTACAAATTTCCAATTTGTTCTTCGTTCTTTCTCTATTTCATTTACATGTATTTCATTTACTATATATTATATTTATTGTTTACCACTGTTCCTATATCATCTTCCCTTATCTTGAAATGTTATTGAACTTTTATTTGGTTAGAGAAATTCTTTGAGTATTTCCCCCCAATAAAGTACATGTAGGTATATTTGGTCTCTGTATATTTGAAAATTCTTTATTTTGCCATAAAAGTTGGTAAAGTAGTATAGTATTTTCTCTCAATAACTGTGATACTGCTATTGTCTTCTGGCTTCTAATTTCTATTTATTTTTCTATTTCAGGAAATTAACTGCCCAGGGCTCAGGGTTCTTTTTCAATCTAGATTCAATTACCTCCCACTCTCATCCCCCCCACCCCCCACACCCAGTTCAGGGAGTTACTTTTTTCACTTAAAATTCCAAAATACACGAATATAATTGTGGTTAGTTCTGGGCAGTAAAGTTATAGATAACATTAGTTTTCTTCTTCATAGTTTTCCTTATTTTTAAAATTTGTTTAGCAATAGACACATACATAAGCAGAAAAAACAAAGCTATCAAAAAGAAAATGAGTAAAGGGAAATGAGCAGAGTCTTTAAGAAATACAACAAGGACAGAGAAATGATCCCGGATTTAACAAGGAGATTCAGTGACATTTGCTTTATACTGCTTCCATGTCAGCCACAAATAAGAACTGGCTTTGTGATGTTAAAGAACATACTCTTAACTCTTGCAACAAGCTCAAAGCTCCCTGAGATTAGTGAAAGGATTTCATTATTATCTGTTTGGCAAAATACTTCTTTTTCAATTAAACACAAGGTCAACTAATCCCCCAAATTTTTCTGCCTTAAAAAAAAGCTAAGTAAAAAAAAAAGTTCATCTTTTTTCTAAATAATACTAAGGGGATGATAAAACTATATACTACATATAAATTATATTAAATACGCTTGTAATTACCAAGAATTTGGCAAGTATAGTTGTGCAGAAACAAACTTTACTTAGAAATTTCAAATTC
Source organism: Pteropus vampyrus (assembly GCF_000151845.1). Lineage (NCBI taxonomy): Eukaryota > Metazoa > Chordata > Mammalia > Chiroptera > Pteropodidae > Pteropus > Pteropus vampyrus. The sequence continues at coordinate 198,203 of NW_011889042.1, forward strand.
ATGCGAACAAAATGTGTAGGTATGCCAGCAATAAGCTGATATTATAAATAGTTTTGTTTCTTAGTCCAGGTATTTTTCTAATTTCAGATATGTCTGTTCTTAAGACAGCCATGCCACTGGACTGACAGTTACCTATCCAAGATTCCCCTCTCTTCTTTCCTTAATGTAGACCTACGAGTTCATTCTGGGTAACAAGCAATATGCACACACAAAAAAAATGTTTTGCTCCTTTGACCATCTTACATGGGTTAGAGGATGTGCTGAATGAGTCCCAATTTACCAGTTTCACATAGAGTTAAACAAAGAGATAAGGCGAGGCTTCTGGGAAAGCTAGTTTTTCTGACTGAAAAAAAAGAAATGGAAAAAGCAGGCTCGGCTTGCATGAGCCTTTTGCCCTTCTCCCTGCTTATAACACTTGCAAACATAATGATGTGAGCTACATGCTAAAGATGACAAAATAGGAAGGAAAGAAGGAACCTTGGTCCTGTGAGAAAACTAAATCTTTTGGTTACACGAAAGCAAAATTTTTATAGTCTTAAAATTAGACAGACAGAAGAAACGTTAGTTATTTGGGTGAAATAAATCCTCTGATTCTATGAAAAAAACAAAAACAAAAACA
>NW_011889042.1:198871-211688 GCF_000151845.1 Pteropus vampyrus
CCCCCACACCCAGTTCAGGGAGTTACTTTTTTCACTTAAAATTCCAAAATACACGAATATAATTGTGGTTAGTTCTGGGCAGTAAAGTTATAGATAACATTAGTTTTCTTCTTCATAGTTTTCCTTATTTTTAAAATTTGTTTAGCAATAGACACATACATAAGCAGAAAAAACAAAGCTATCAAAAAGAAAATGAGTAAAGGGAAACGAGCAGAGTCTTTAAGAAATACAACAAGGACAGAGAAATGATCCCGGATTTAACAAGGAGATTCAGTGACATTTGCTTTATACTGCTTCCATGTCAGCCACAAATAAGAACTGGCCTTGTGATGTTAAAGAACATACTCTTAACTCTTGCAACAAGCTCAAAGCTCCCTGAGATTAGTGAAAGGATTTCATTATTATCTGTTTGGCAAAATACTTCTTTTTCAATTAAACACAAGGTCAACTAATCCCCCAAATTTTTCTGCCTTAAAAAAAAGCTAAGTAAAAAAAAAAGTTCATCTTTTTTCTAAATAATACTAAGGGGATGATAAAACTATATACTACATATAAATTATATTAAATACGCTTGTAATTACCAAGAATTTGGCAAGTATAGTTGTGCAGAAACAAACTTTACTTAGAAATTTCAAATTCATGCGAACAAAATGTGTAGGTATGCCAGCAATAAGCTGATATTATAAATAGTTTTGTTTCTTAGTCCAGGTATTTTTCTAATTTCAGATATGTCTGTTCTTAAGACAGCCATGCCACTGGACTGACAGTTACCTATCCAAGATTCCCCTCTCTTCTTTCCTTAATGTAGACCTACGAGTTCATTCTGGGTAACAAGCAATATGCACACACAAAAAAAATGTTTTGCTCCTTTGACCATCTTACATGGGTTAGAGGATGTGCTGAATGAGTCCCAATTTACCAGTTTCACATAGAGTTAAACAAAGAGATAAGGCGAGGCTTCTGGGAAAGCTAGTTTTTCTGACTGAAAAAAAAGAAATGGAAAAAGCAGGCTCGGCTTGCATGAGCCTTTTGCCCTTCTCCCTGCTTATAACGCTTGCAAACATAATGATGTGAGCTACATGCTAAAGATGACAAAATAGGAAGGAAAGAAGGAACCTTGGTCCTGTGAGAAAACTAAATCTTTTGGTTACACAAAAGCAAAATTTTTATAGTCTTAAAATCAGACAGACAGAAGAAACGTTAGTTATTTGGGTTAAATAAATCCTCTGATTCTATGAAAAAAACAAAAACAAAAACAAGCACATACAAGAAGAAAATGTTTTACCTTTGGGTCAAAAGACTGCTTTAAAGAGGAATATACAATGAAATCATACAAAATGGCATTTCTGTTCCAAACTAACTAGTTCATATACATAGAAACATTTAACTAGCCCCTCACACCCCATATGAGATAGTCTACTCTCCTAACCTAACAAAAATAAAATATGAAGAAGAGGGGAAGAAAGGTAACAGATTATTTTTTTATCAGTACTACAAATTATAGGCCCAAATAACAATTCCTTTATAGTTTCTACACACAAATATTATAATTTATCGTACACTTCTAAAATATCTATGTGAAGTTATTACAGGCTTCTAAAATATTACATATAATTAAGTTTGCACATTACTAAATTAACTTCAGGATTTTAATGTTTTCTAACAGTATAAAACACGGGTAATGACAACCTCAAAAGACTGAACTCCATTGGTTTAAAGAAAAATTAGAGAACTTTACTCAATTTTAGCTTAAATCAACAATGGCTTTATATAAAATCTATATTCTAGCTCTGCAGGGGTTCGGATTTAATTAACTCATCTCTAAGATACCAAGGATATAGAATGCTTTATTCAATATTAAAAAATTCAGTAAATTGACCAGACTTCAGTTAACTTAGGACAAAAAATTTGTTATTTTATTAAACTTTATTTTTATTTCTCTTCAGCTTTATTAAAAAATTCTTTTTAAGAAAAGTCAAATCAAATTGGGACATAAAGAAAAAACCTGTATGAAAGTAGCTAAAACTAAATGTTACATGTACAGAAAAAATAAGGACAGTAAAAGCAAGAGTTAATTTTAGATTTGTTTGCCTTTAAGTACATCTGTTAAAAAAGTATTTTTAAAGAAAACATAGTTATTTATAAATAAAATATTAATCTTGTTAAGCACAATTCTTGAAATGTAAACACAGCGGGGGTGGAAAAAAAATAATGCCCTAGGAAAGAGTGTATTTCTTTTCCTAGCATCCTGCCTAGCACAATTCCTGGTACATATCGGGCATTCAATAAATATTTGTTGAATGAATGAACAAACAAGTTCTATGACAAAACACAAAAATATATACATGATCTAGTTCATAATACTGAAATCTAAGCTAAGCTAACTACAACAAGTTAACCATATTTTGAGAGTGAGAGATGGTAGAGGCCAGACTAGTGAAACTGTGATATAAATATAACCTTAGAAGTTTATTCAAATGTTGAAGTACACTTAGAAGAGCTAAAACTATAAAAGCCACTAAGTATCATTATAGTATATAATTGTAGGATCTGTTCCAACTTACCTCACACAACATTCTACTGCACGAAACCAATGGAGCATCTCATCATGTAGAGTACACAACTGAAGGCAGGACAGAAAAACTTTCTCAGCATCACTGTACCAGCCTGCATCAGAAAGAAAGCCACCTAAAGGACAAGAAAAACCAATAATTTTAGATAATTTAATAAATCACTTGAAAGCTAAAAGGACATGCTTATAATGAATATTATCTAAAATGAAAAAAAAAACCCCACAATATTAAAGTCCTGTGTTTAGCCTTCAAAAAATATACTAATTGTAAAATTAAAAAAACAAAACAAACAAAAACTTTCAAACCAGAGGAAGTAGATTAAAGTTGAAACCTTGAATAAGGAGTCAAGAATATTAATCCTCTAAGAATACTCTATGGCCTAAGAGTTAATATTTTCCAGTTAATTAGCCACTATATTCTAATAATCCTAATATTTTCATCTTGCGGGGTAAATATAACTTTATAATCTCTCCCTATCCAATCCCCAAAAAGATAAAGAAATCTGAATAAACTTAATCTTCTTAGTAAAGTGGTATACCACTGAGAATACACAGATAAGAGATGGTGATGCTTGCTCATTTCATTTTCGTTTAGCTAGAAATTAAATTGCTGTCTTCTAATAGTCCTAATGCATCTTTTCCTTAGGATATTATCCATCTTTTTAGAGGTTCCTGACCCTCAAAATTGTTTAATACATTTTTAAGTGCCAAGTCTTAATAGTGTCAACAGTGTCTGAGTCAAGAAAATATTATATTTTGCTCAGACTCATGGTTTATGTTTAATCAAAGCTGTATGTAACCAAATACCATTTTAATTGGAGAAAAGTATGCTTTAGAACATTTTAGGGCCCTCACTAAGTGACCAAATAATATGGTTATTATACATATTCATACAAAGCAACATTCTACTCATCATCCCAATTTACTATGTGTTGTGCTGTTTATTAGGCCATTGTTTCTCAGCTTCAAATCAAACTCTGTTTTGGCTAGGACTCTGCAAACCACATGTCACCTTTGCCAGCTGGCTCCCTGTAGTCGCTGCCAAAAGGAGGCATGCATGCTTATGAGAGATAAAGGAGAGAAGAGATGATGACAGAAGAGATAACTCCTTCCCCTTTGCTTCCAGTTTCTGTCAGCAAAGCCCCTGCTGACAGTAATGCCCCAGGGTAATGCTCTTTACCCTGGCAGTGGAAATTCATTCCAGTAAGCAAATTCCAGTTGCAATTTTCCAATACTTGCAGAACCAGATTCACAGAACGCAGGTCAGAGACACCAGCACCAATCAGCCAGGTGCTGATCCTAGAGATCTAGGTTCTAAACTCATGGGACCCTTCTCAGAGCTCTGAGGTACCTGTAGCCTAGAAGTAGCCAGCTCTGTGAGGCACTTCCTCGAGCTTCTGAATTTTATTAACTCCAACCCCATCTTTTGGTTCCCTAAGCCCTAGGTGTGCTAGTTGATTCTTGCAGGTGCTGTGTCCATAATACTCAGGTATTTCCCCCTTTTTTTCAGTTCTTTAACACCTGTTTTAAAAATATTTACATTAAATTCTATCTCTACAATATGGATGGACCTTGAAAACATTATGCTAAATAAAAGAAGCCAGTCGCAAAGGTCATGTATTTTAGGAGTCCATTTATACAGACTATCCATATAGAGACAGAGAGAAGTCTGATGGTTGCCTAGGGCTAGAGGTATCAAGAAAGAAATGAAGAATGACTACTGATGCATATGGGTTTCTTTTTGGGGTGATGACAATATTCTAAAAGTTACTGTGGTGATGTTTTCACAACTCTGTGAATACACTAAAAATCTTTGAATTGAATTCTTTATATGGGTGAACTATTTATTTAAAATATTATTTTCTGGTATGAAATATTTTCACTGCTTTGGTAATTTTAGGATTAAGATTGATAATATAACTGAGTTTGCTAGGACTTGGTTTTATCTCCAAGATATTTCTTCAACCTGGCTCATTTCAATGGCCAGACTGGTATAAGTGTTTGCGGAGATGACAAAGGAGATAGAGGATCTCAATGAACACTAGCCATTTTGTCTTTTACCTTACTTGATACTAAATTTCTCCCACAGAGATTTACGTGACCATTTAGGATTAAAGGGATATCAACCTTAATATACATCAAGATCACAAACACACTATTGTTACAGACATTCTCTGGTCACAATTCTCTTGCAATTTAAATTCCATAGGACTAACAAAGGATAAAGGCTGAGGGTTTTTTTCAAAAAAGAATGTTCTGAAGTTTCTCCAGCAATCTGTCTATGACCACTACAAAGAATAATTTTAAAGCGGAAGGAAATGATCATAAAAACTTGGCAAAGAAAGTGTATGTGCACTTACGTGAGACAGAGAAAACATGTACATGTACACACTATGAAAAGTTAAAACCAAAGGTAGTCCATGGTAATGGTAGTTACATGAACCTTTTCATGGAATTAATTGCTCAGAAACACAGACACACACATAGACGTAAAAGCTGGTGAAAATTAAATAAGGCCTGCAGCTAGTTAACGGTGCCAACTTCCTGGTTTTGATAGTGTCTGTGAATCTACACTCATTTCAAAAAATATTTTTTTAAGTAAAAAGAAAGATAACTATAACTTTAATAAATAATTGCCTGAAACACATTTATCTACATAGTTTTGATAAAAACCATATAAAATGTTAGAAACATTAAACAATATTTGTATATATATATAGCATACAAAACTCTCTCAGAATCCTTTTCTGTTTATGTTGTCAGTGTTCTCATAATACTCCCATGAGAAAATACAGAATTACCCTTATTTTAGAAATGAAAAAAATGAGGACCCCAAAGGATTAAGTTCCACATCACATTCAACAGTAAACTGGTAAAAGGACTTCGTGGTAGCATGACATGGCAGAAAGATGTGTGGCTTGAAATCATATAGAAATCATACAGGATTCTAAACTTAGCTCTGCTACTAGCTATGTGACCTGAGCAAGTTACTTAACATTTTTGAGTCTGTTTCCTCATTTGTAAAATGCTATTAATACCAACACATCACTGAAATGTGATCGAGATTCAGAAAGATAGGATTTAAATGCCTAGTACAGCGATGCCTAGACAGTGTTTGGCACAAAGTTAATAGTCAATAAATCATACCTAGTTTTTCTCAGTGCCTTCTTATGTAAACTTTGAGAATTTCCTGGGAGAATCCTTTATTGTTGGCAGGTTTAATTCTGAGTCATGTCACAGGATAAAACACTCCTCTATTTTACCATTACTTACTTACCTAAAACAAAGCCAACCTGAATGGCTTTTTCCTTTACTGCAGCATCTGATTCTGCTATATAAGAGCACCGTCTACTGAATGAGTAGGCCAAGACTGAAGCAACTTTGACACCATGATCCATCAAAGCCTGGAAACAATGATGAAGCAAATGTCTGAAAGAAAAGGAAAACGTTATTTTATAAGCGTAACGTATTTTGTCCTTTTAGAAGCGCCTAGTTTGTTGTTTTAAAATAATGGTACCATTATTTTCCAAGATGGAATAAGATAAAAAGTTTTTTGCCTTATCAATTATGAGGCCATAAAAAATCACTATCTATCCTAGTATCTTTACTAGATCGCTGAGTGATCCTGTATGTATAAACTGATGGCAACAGAGATAAAACTTTTAACATAAGTTTTAAAAATCAAATTGCCTTATAAATCAACAATAACTCAATTAAAAAATGGGCAATGGATTTGAACAGAGATTTCTCCAAAGAAAATATATAAGTAGCCAACAAGCAAAAGAAAAGATGCTCAACATCATTAGTTACTAGGGAAATGCACATCAAAATCACACTGAGATACCATACCACATCCACTAGGGATGGCTATAATTTTTTTAAAAAAGTAATGACAAAAACATGGAAAAATTGGAACCCTCATACATTGGTAGTAGGGCTGTAAAATAGTACAGACACTGTAGAAAACAGTTTAAGAGTTAAACACAGGATTATCATATGTACATACCCTACTTATATATACAAGAGAATTGAAAACTATGTCCGCACAAAATCTTGCCTATGAATGTTCTTAGCAGCATCATTCATAATACCCAAAAGGCTATGTTTAGAACTGTAGAGAGAAATTCAAATTCAAGTAATCTTTTCTTAAAGAATGCTTTTTAAAGTTTTTCCAAAGCCCTCTTTTACCAAAATCAAGTTCTCATCTATTACTTTTTCACAGATTAATTTTAATTAATCAACTAACCAAGAAGTTTCTCTATAGGTTCAGTATATTATCCCTCTCTAAAACACAAAATCAATAAGGAAGAGATGTCACAGATCTTTTTCACTGCTGTAATCCCAGCGTCTAGAACAGAGACTGACACACTAGGCATTTAACAAGTATTTACCTAATTTGTTGAACAAATGAATTAACATGGCAATACTTATATTAGGGGTAGGCAGTATTTTGTAAAGCTATATTATTTTCCTAGAAATGTGGGTTAGAAAAAAGAAATGGCATTTAAAGCAAATTTAGAGAAGAACACTGAAGAGACCAGGAAGTACAATCAAAGGTCAGGTTGCCTACAACTACATGTGGCTCCAACTACATGATAATAGCCACAATAGGAAAGATAAATTTGGTTTTGTTTTCTCCAACACAAAAAGCAATGGTGGTATTGATAACTTCACAACACTGTGAATGTACTTAATGCCACTGAATTGTACACTTAAAAATGGTTACAATGATAAAATTTAGGTTATGTATAGTTTACCACAATTAAAAAAAAAACAAATTTACCTTTTATCCAAAGCTCTCAACACTTTAGCAAAAACTTCCAATTCACAAAATTCACTGCCCAGTTGACATAAGCGTCCCTGTTGGTAAAGCTGGGGAGAAAAAAAAAAAAAGATCATTACAAATTCTCATGTTTATTTTAATTATACTTATGAATAATGTGAATAACAATATTTGATGAATTTAATGAATACTACTCAAAGTATTCGTAGTAATATCAGGAAAGATACTTGTGCTAAGAGAAACGTAACACTAACAAATGTCTACAATTCATGTAAAAGCATTTTAATAGTTGTATATGATAGAAATTAATATTTGTAACAGTATATGGTACGTGGTAAGTACTACAAAGTGTTAATTATGTATTTATTAAATATAAAAAAGTCATATTCAACAAACTTTCAAAATTAACTTTTTTCCTTAAACAAAACTAGATAGTTAACGTAAAGGTATCAAAATGATAGCAGAGATAATGTCCAGAAGCCAGAACTGATCAATATGCCCCACTAAGAGCTCTTAAGATAAAGAATCCAGGATAACAGTATTTTTAATCATTGCCAACCACTTATTTATTTTGACTTTTTAGAACTTTTATTTAAAATATTTTAATAAATGTAAAATGTTTATCACAAATAATACATGCATAATAGTTAAAAGGAGACAAATACTACTGGCCCCTTTTTCCCCTACCTGAGCTTCATCAAATGCTTTTGAATTTATGTATGCTACATATGGTACCTTAGAAGGCAGGAATTGTTACATTAATTCACTTTATATTACAGGCACTTAACACTTAGTTCAGTTGATAAGAACAAGGGTTTCAGAAGAAGACAAGATCTAGAGTTCACTTGCCTAATGGGTCAGTTAATTTTGCGCAGGGAAAACATACTACAAACTCAGTGAACTCTTGGGCATAAGTCACTAGTCACAATGGAGACAAGGCAAATTAGGTATATATATTAATGCAAATCAATAATGACTACTGTGAAAAATCCATAAAATCAGGAAGGGAAGGCAGAAATGTTATCTTGACATAATGGTTGGATATTCATATTAATAAACCTTCATAAGGAAAGGTTTGCTATTTTTAGAGATGATTATGTTTACCATTGTAAAAAAAGAGCTTCTGGGAATGTATACAGTAAAATTTACTACTATTAATCAGTCACATTTATTTTGACTATTAACCAACAGAGAATAACTTAGGGAAAATAAAGCTCAATTTATGACCAAATTCCTATTTCAGGCTTAAAAATGTGTAAATTTCTGATTTGGGACAGAAGAACAAATGCAGTTATCAAAATAAATATATACACATATTCCAAAAACAATACAAAACAAAAAAAAAAATCTTAGCTTCTTATTAAAATAATTCATCATTAGCAAACTTAAGGCTTAGGATTTCTTTTTGAAGTAGAAGAAATGAAAACTAGTTTAACTTTTTTGCCTGTACTCACCAGTCAAATAAAGACAATTAAACTTTATCTGTTCTACAACTCATAGTATCTCATAATGACTAAAAAGTGATATATCCTACTAAATGGGATTTGAAACTAAAAATTTAGGAAAGTTGCTACCCTAGGTACAACTGTAAAAATATTGTAAATGTACCCTATTAACAAACAGAAGCATTTTTTTTTTACTCAGCTGTTCAATTTTTCTTGCTAAAAATGGGTTCACATTTAAATTTTGGAGAGAAGATAATGATTTGTTTGAAATCATCTTCAAATAACCAGGTTTATCCAAAAATACAAATTTACACATTTTACGAATGGAATTTTTGGATACTGATCCAGAATAAAAATAGCATCTAATTCTTACAGAGATCTTATATGTGCCAGGCACTGTTCTAAGTACTTTTTCTAAGTAACTCATTCTTTCTACCAATGAGAAAACTGAGGTGTGTAGTTAAATAACCTGCTCAAAAATCACACAATTAAGAAGTGGCGAACAAAGTAAGAATCTGGCCCCAGGCAGTCTGTCCTTACATCCATGTTCTTAATATCTTACACTACACTGCTTCTTGAAAATTACATATAATGGGAAATTTTTAACATTTTTATAGAAATAATAGATTTAAATATTAATCTCTATATATTCATACATCTTATAGAACAGAGCTTACAGAAAGAGGCTCTAGGTTCCTTGGTAATGATTCTAAGATTTTTAAAAATTTGTCTTAGTTCATTATTACAATGTTTAATACTATATTCTGCATCCATTGAATAATGAAGCTATTACAGAACTGTATCAATTACTTTTAGTTATGGGTAGTTATGGGTACCTTAAGGAAAGTAAGGAAAAACAAGTTTATGTTTAGAAATAGGTAAACTACTTCTCAACAGTATGAAAACAGACAATAAAAATACAATTAAAGCAATACTGTATAAGTATGAAGACAGAACAATCAGCAGAAAAAAGTACAAAGTTCAAAAGCAGACTTAGGTACATGTAAAAGATTAACATATAATAAAAGAATCACTTTAAAATGGTGAAGAAAAATAGTTAATAAAGTGCATAAAAATAGGGAAATGAAAATGCTTCCTGATAAAATATAACAGATAAAAATTCCACATTTATGAGTTTCAAAAGCTACCTGGTCACATTGCCTTTCTAAGCATTATATCACAGCTGAAAATCATAAATAAGTGATTATGTAACAATCTTAAATGTCCATAAATATAAAATACTATAAACAAAAAAGAACAAAACTAAAATATTAGTAACACTTGCGTAAGAGTTGATATTTTTAACACACAAAGAGGTGACACTCCTGGTGATGTTTTAAAAGCAAGGGCTTTCAGAGGCTAAAGTAAAGATCTTATAGAAAACTGAAGGCAACTACTGCAAGGGAAATGCAAGACAGCCTCAAATCTGGAGAACTCTGGGAGATAAACATGAGGATGAAAGCCTTCCTTAACCCAAAGGATTTTAAACTGGCATGTCTGCTTTCCAAACCAATTCAAAATTACCACAGGCTAAGAGTGAACATTAGTCTTAACATCAAATTAGCATACACATAATCTAGGGTAATTCCCTAAAACAAAAATTTAGAAATGTTTAGAAAAAGTTATTTAAAAAATCACATCCAAAACTATGGTCTACGAATAACAGAAGAGTCACACATACAAATCTATGAAACTCCTATAGCTCACTCACATTCCGGAACTGTTAATCTCTTGTTGAGAGTCACTAAAGAGCAAAAATCTTCAGAAATGAAAAGGGTTGTTTTCAAGGAAAAATTACGATACATAAAACAAGTTTCAGAAAGTTTGAGTAATATAATTCTACTTTTGTTTTTAAATTGTATATCTACCATTACGTATGCATAAGTTTTTTAAAAATGTAGAATGATATTCGATAAAATGGTAGACCTGGACTCTACATTACCATTCTTGTGCCTCTGTGATCAATTGTCCACACATTCTTTCTTTAAAACCTTTCAATGGCACCCTCGAGGTGAACTTAATCCAAAATGTGGCCTACAAATCTCTAAAAGTCATTTGACTTGAGCCTATCTTTCAAACTTCATCTTTTAACATTTTTTTTTTCCTTATTCCCTAACATTCCTGCCACATTAGCTTTCTTTTAGCTCTATGGCACTTGACTTTTGCACACATAGGCTGCTTGCTGTCTCCACATGAAGCTCTAGTATCATGATTCTTCACCTGGTTAATTTGTAACTCATCCTAATGGTCTCAACTAATGCATCACTTAACTGCCCAATATAAATTCTGTTCCCTGTTATACTTTCTCATGATACATTATTTGTGCCCCGCCCCCGCCCCTGTACTAAGTAGCATCAAGATATGCATGCACACATTCACTTAAATAATTTTTTAAACACATCACTCCATTACACTCTGCACTCTATTATGTAACCAATGTTAAAATAGGAAACACCTATTGTTACCACCATATCCCCAGTATCTAGCACAGTGCCTAGCGCTAGGTACATATTCAATATATTCTGAATGCATAAACCAACTTGATAGCCATCTACTTTGGATGTAACTCAGTACCTTAGAAGAAAAAAAAAAAAATCAAGACAGTCTCAACTCTGTAGATTATCATGAAAATCAAGTACTTAGTTATTCTACCATTATTTACTGAAACTTCCCAAATTCATCTGATGAATCTGACACTAAGGGGAAAACCCTCGATTCCATACATTGTTACTCATTGTCTTCCCAAGCAGAATGTAAGTACCTTAAAGAGAAATATTTACTAGGCAGTCATACCTCCTGTCTCTACAGTAGTCTGTACAGAACAGTGTTCATGTAATAAACTGAGAACAAACATGAATGTAGACTTAATAAGCTAGTCATGAAGAACATAAAGTGCCAGTACCTAAATGGAAAAATCAGAAAGATTCTAAATAACAGCTGCTTAAATTTATACACAAAAATAGGTGTTTCCTATTTTAAACATCTAATCTTTTACCTAGTAACCCTGGCATATTCATTAGATGAAACTCTTAGCTTACTGAATCTACTTTATCTTTGTGATTTTCACATCAAAGGCAAGAATCCTACAACTAGGAACATTCTATTTATTGTTTTTACTAACTTAATAAATATCAGGAGCATAGTTAGTGTAAGGCACTGTGCTAGGTATTGGAGATATGGTGGTGACCACAGTAATACAGTCAGTAGGAATTGTTCTCTGACTTCAATAAACTTAGAATCTGTCAGAACATGAAAACAATGTTCATGGATTTCACAATGGAGGCAGGCAGTGTTTTAGAAACACAAAATACCCACTCCAAGGAAAAATTTCAGCTGAATTTTGAAGAGGGATGGGAGTAGCTTCCGGCAATATGGCAGATTACACTTACATATGTGAAAATCTTCCTCCTCCTTTCCAAATGCAGGGAAATGCTGGATAAAATAACTTTTGGGTTAATAGTTGAGTTTAAAACCAAGAGCAGAAACTCCATAGCTGCCAAAAATTAAGAAGACACAAACTCAAAAATGACAGGAAGAAAGGAAAACAATAGTTTTATATCTCTTAATGGTTTGGGGCTAGAGCGCAAAGATCAAATAGGGAGAAGTCCAGGCAGATCCTTGCCTGCCTAAAGCCAGGAGTAAAACAGTCCAGAACATCTCCAACAGCCTTAGCACAAAGTCTGCTGTGAAAAACTAAAACCTCCAGCCTAAGACACATGCGAGTATACAGTCCAAATTTATACCATGTAGACAATTTACAGACCCCCAATCCCAGAACCTGGCATTAAAAACTGGCCTGAAATTAGTGAAACTAATGAAGTCCCCACAAAGACAAAGGCTAAAACACCTAGAAGGGATAACGAAAATGTTTTATATTTTAACCACTGAAATCTATACTGCAGGAAACGCTGTAGCATCGACAAAGGATCTTGTTTCTTCAACAAATAAAATGTAAAGATGTGAAAACAAATGGAAAGGGAAGATATGATCAAGAGAGACTTAAGAGATATATCAACC
>NW_011889042.1:211738-231364 GCF_000151845.1 Pteropus vampyrus
CAAGACAGTCTCAACTCTGTAGATTATCATGAAAATCAAGTACTTAGTTATTCTACCATTATTTACTGAAACTTCCCAAATTCATCTGATGAATCTGACACTAAGGGGAAAACCCTCAATTCCATACATTGTTACTCATTGTCTTCCCAAGCAGAATGTAAGTACCTTAAAGAGAAATATTTACTAGGCAGTCATACCTCCTGTCTCTACAGTAGTCTGTACAGAACAGTGTTCATGTAATAAACTGAGAACAAACATGAATGTAGACTTAATAAGCTAGTCATGAAGAACATAAAGTGCCAGTACCTAAATGGAAAAATCAGAAAGATTCTAAATAACAGCTGCTTAAATTTATACACAAAAATAGGTGTTTCCTATTTTAAACATCTAATCTTTTACCTAGTAACCCTGGCATATTCATTAGATGAAACTCTTAGCTTACTGAATCTACTTTATCTTTGTGATTTTCACATCAAAGGCAAGAATCCTACAACTAGGAACATTCTATTTATTGTTTTTACTAACTTAATAAATATCAGGAGCATAGTTAGTGTAAGGCACTGTGCTAGGTATTGGAGATATGGTGGTGACCACAGTAATACAGTCAGTAGGAATTGTTCTCTGACTTCAATAAACTTAGAATCTGTCAGAACATGAAAACAATGTTCATGGATTTCACAATGGAGGCAGGCAGTGTTTTAGAAACACAAAATACCCACTCCAAGGAAAAATTTCAGCTGAATTTTGAAGAGGGATGGGAGTAGCTTCCGGCAATATGGCAGATTACACTTACATATGTGAAAATCTTCCTCCTCCTTTCCAAATGCAGGGAAATGCTGGATAAAATAACTTTTGGGTTAATAGTTGAGTTTAAAACCAAGAGCAGAAACTCCATAGCTGCCAAAAATTAAGAAGACACAAACTCAAAAATGACAGGAAGAAAGGAAAACAATAGTTTTATATCTCTTAATGGTTTGGGGCTAGAGCGCAAAGATCAAATAGGGAGAAGTCCAGGCAGATCCTTGCCTGCCTAAAGCCAGGAGTAAAACAGTCCAGAACATCTCCAACAGCCTTAGCACAAAGTCTGCTGTGAAAAACTAAAACCTCCAGCCTAAGACACATGCGAGTATACAGTCCAAATTTATACCATGTAGACAATTTACAGACCCCCAATCCCAGAACCTGGCATTAAAAACTGGCCTGAAATTAGTGAAACTAATGAAGTCCCCACAAAGACAAAGGCTAAAACACCTAGAAGGGATAACGAAAATGTTTTATATTTTAACCACTGAAATCTATACTGCAGGAAACGCTGTAGCATCGACAAAGGATCTTGTTTCTTCAACAAATAAAATGTAAAGATGTGAAAACAAATGGAAAGGGAAGATATGATCAAGAGAGACTTAAGAGATATATCAACCAACAGCCAAGGTGTAGAACTTATCTGGAACTTAACTCAAACTGTTAAAATATATACATATCTGACAAGTGAAATAATTGAAAATTTAAACAATGGATGGATATTTAATAATGTTAAGAAATTACTGTTAACTTTTCTTAAGTGTTATAAAAGTATGGTGGCTAAGAAAATATTTACAGATGATGCTATATGTCTAGATTTGCTTCCAAATACTACAGATAAGGGGAATGTTGGTGGGAGAATAGATTTAGTTTTGGCCAAGAATTAGTAGCTGTTAAAGCTGGGCAATGGACACATGGAGATCCATTATTCTGTCTACTTTTGTGTTTAATTTTTTCCATAATAAAAAGTTTTAAAAAAAGAATGTATCCTTTCTCTCTAAACAAAAATATCATCTACCTTTAAAATAAAAGAATACTTCATTTTGTTTAATATACATGTGCTATCTTCACTTATACATTTATTCTCATTCTCTAATCTCAAAAGTCATCTGAAATGTAGCTTTGAAATAATTCACTCTGGACTATAACTTGATATTCCTTTACTTTATTCTTATATTATATTGTATATCATATGTAATGCCCTTTATCTATCTCTTGTTTGACTGCACTGTGATCTCAGGTTATATTTCTTGGATCAAAGCAAGTGCCATATCTTAAAAGAGTAAATTAAAATAATGCTTAGGTAATTAGAAGACAAATGCTTTCTTCTGAAAGCCAACATTTAAATTTCTTGATTAACATTAAAAATTCTCAGCTGCTCTATACTCACCTGTTCTATGTTATACATTAAAAAAAATACAACTGACCAACATGATTACTTATATTTTGTAGGGCAAAGTGCTTTGCTTATTGGTAAGCCAAAAAGTTAAGTGAACATGTCCATTTTATTACAGTGCACAAGAAATTGATAGTTAACATTCCAATGGGAGGATAACCCTACACTAAAGTTTAAATATTCTGTCCACGTATGAAGATATTGGTAGGTCTACTATCCATTAAAAAAGAAATTAAAGAGATTTTTCTCCAATCGTTACAAGGATGAATTTACATCTAGCACCCAGATAATCTAACTCTATCCCTCACTTGATGGGTCAATGGTATAATTTTCAAGATAGAATAATTGTGATAATGGTAGAAGATGCTACCATGACACATGGAAAGTCAAAAAATCTAGTTAAATATAAGATCTAACAACAATAACCAGCCATATATAACTCAAAATATATAAGTGACCTCTATATTTGGTAAGTTTCTCAGCTTCTCTTCTTAGTTTCACTACCAATCTATGGTGAAAATCCATGAGGCAATAGAGTTAGTATAGTTTTAAGAAAACACATTCCGTCTCTGTAAGAAAACTCATTCTGTATTCTAGTTAACTTTAAAACATTTGTTTACTCTGAATTCATAAGAATTACATACACGTTTTTAGAAAAAATAGGAAATATAGAAAATAATTTATAAAGAAGAAAAACACTCAATTTTACCATCTAGAGAAAATCACTGTTAGTATAATGGAACATTTCTTTTTTTCAGTCCTCTATTGATATGCAGTAGTTTTGAGTGTTTCATAAACTTTAATCCTCCATTACGTAAGTTACAAACTTTTTTTCCCCATTACGCTTTATTACTCGTTCCAAAACACTTTAGATTTTAAGTCTACATTGAATATATATTTAGAGGGAAATCATCTCTCTAAAACCCTGAATCTTCCATTCTAGGAACAAAATGTTTCTTCTACATATTGAAAGCTTTTGGATTTCTGTACACCTTTATGGATTGACTCCATGGCATGTTTTCTGTTATTTTGAGTAAGATATATACTTTCCTATACTGCATACAGAAAAATAATTGAATTTTTAATTATAAATATGTAATCATCCCCTTTACTGAATTATTTTATTGCTATAGTTTTCCAGTTGATTTTGCTGACTTTTTCTTTATTCTAAGTGCATTGGTTAGCACTTCAAGAACGCTGAATATATTGTATACAGTTCCAGAAATGTCTGAAAGTCTTTACTTAAAAAGATTTAATGATACTGATAAAAGATACATTATAGTCTTGATTTTAATCAGAATGCTTTAAGTGTTTTACCACTTAGTATTTTTGTTTAGGTATATATATTACCTTTTGTTTAGGTATGTTTATAATGTCAATGTGTATCCTTACTAGAAGTTTAATGGAAGAAATGTTAGATTTTTATATTATGATGATAGTTTTCTTTTGTCTTATTAATATGGTGAATTTATATGAACAGATTTGCATTTCCTATTTATTTTATCTAGAAATTTTGTCTCACAATACACAAAAGAGGTTTTCTAAAGACTTTCTTTTTGTTGCTATCTTAGGTTTAGGTATCAGTGTTATGTAAGTATCAGCGTTGACCTTTAAAAAAATGTTTAACTGGAAAGCATTTGTTGGTTTGAAACAAGTTAAATGTCAGCAGCATCAACTGTTCTTTGAATATACCCAAGGAATATCTAAAGTTGGTGAGAGTTTTTGTTTGTACACTGAAGGTGGAGGCAGATGGACAAAGGGAGAAGTATAATTTCTCAATTTCTTTCATGTTTTTTTTTTTTTGTCTATTAACTTATCTCTTTGGTCATTTGTATTTTCCTAAAAACATAACTTAAGTAATGCTTTCAGATGGATTAGCATGGAATAATACAAGCTATTCTACATTTAAAGAAGCTATTCTACAATTTAAAGGGCTATTTTTTCCCTTACTATTGTATCTATGGTGGATTTTTCTTTCTTATTCTTATTCTTGAGAATGAGCTTTCTGTTTCTTGATTTGGTTAGCTAGTGAATTAACTAATTAGCTGAATTATTTTATTTTCTTTTTAAAAACCACTTATAGAGTTATTTCTCATTCATATTGACAAATACTTTAGAATATCGGTTTTTAGGTTATTCCACTCTTACTACAACTTTGTTTCCCAGATATTAACAATTCAAGTATACTTTTTTTATATATCAAAATAATATATGGTCATAAAAATCCAAAAATTAAAGAGAATATAAACAAAGTAAAAAGTGATGGCGATCCTACCCCTTGAGTAAACACCATTAAAATTTTGTGTTCCTCTACATTCTTTTTTTAATGCATACACAAATGTAGCACATACTCTCCCACTTAAAAATAATCAATAAACAGGAGTATGCTATTCATACTACTTTGTAACAAGCTTTTCATTCTCTCCACCTGATGTGCTCTGGCATTTCTATCCCAGTGTACATAGTATATACATTCTATATAACTAGAGTATACTATTCTACTCCTAATTTATTAGCATATAGTTGTTTCCAATTTTGGGCATCATAAACAACACTGTACTGCACATTCCTGAATAGAATATTCGGCACACTCAACAAGAATTCCTGTAGGGAAAAAAAAACTTTAAATGATATTGTGGATTAAAGGGTGTAAGTGTTTTGAATCCTTAAACACGGACAATCTAATAAGAATGTTATTTTTTAAACCTTTTTATTGAAGTATAACATACATACAGAGCGCACAACTCATATTTAAAATGTAAAGCTCAAAAAAAATTTCAAAAGAGAACACAGAGGTAAGCAACATCCAAATATTATCAGAAACTCAGACTTTTCCCTTCGTATCCCTACATAGTCACTAACCTCCAAGGGTAACCTCTCCTGACTTCCAACACTTTTTATTAATTTTGCTTGTTTTTGTGGAAACTGCATCAAGGTGCCCTGGGGCACTGCAAGATATTTTAAATTTGAGAAACAATATTTAATACCTGTATTATACCATACCAACTACTAGATTGCTATATTCCTTTCATTAATGTTTTATCTTTGTGAAGCTGCACTTGCAGTCGTTGCTATAAAAAGTAATGTACAAAATCAACAGAGAACAGAAAATGAAGGTGTCCAATATGATTGCCAGATTTGAGAAGTTATACTGTACCCAATAAATATACATATCCCACTAGTAAATAACTGAGTAATTGTGGCTATTTAAGAATGAAGGAAAAATACGTTTTTTCTTTCATTTTTTGTGCATTATTTTTAAATGGCTCTTAAGCTGTTAGGACATAAGTATTATTAAGTTGTTTGTATCTAACTACTTAATAAACAAAACTGTTAGGTGCTTCTTTTTGTCCTAGGGGTGTCATGAATCAAGTGCTGTGAAGGGAGAAAGTTTGGGGGCCTCTGGATTATAATCCTGTGACATTTGTGAAATTCAACCATTTTATTTCAAACAGGTACATTCATTCATTTTCACTGCATAATATTCCACTATATGACTATTCCAGAAAATATTTAATTCTCCTCTTGATAGGCATTTGGACGGTTTCCATTTTTTGGTTATTATAAATAGTGTTGCTATGAACATTCTTAAATGTATATATCTTGAAATGGAATTACTAGGTTATAGGGTATGTGTATATTCAGTTTTAGCAGATAATGCTACTGGGTTATAGGGTATGTATATATTCAGTTTAAGTAGATAATCCAAAATGGTTTATCAATTTACATTCCCACTAACAGTGTATGAGTTTTGACTGCAATATATTTTTATCAACACTTTTTCCTTTTTCATTTAGACATTCTTAGGAATGTACAGTAGGACAACAATTTCCCTAAACACAAAATAAGGTTGAACCCCTTTCCGAAAGTTTGATTGGTCTTTTGAATATCCTCTTTTTGGATGCCTATTCAAGTTCTTTTCCCATTTAAAAAAAGGGGGGAGGTATTTTTCATTTTCTTATAGTTCTTTAGATGCAGGATGAGTCCTTTGCCAGATATATGCCCTTCAAGTATCTCCTACCACTCTGCTGCTTGGCTTTTCACTCTTTTAATGGTATCTTTTGATGAACAGATATTCTCGATCATAGAATGGTCAATTTATCAAATTATGATATTTAGCCCATTTTGTATCCTATTTAATAAGTCTTTTGCTGAGAGTGAAAACTTTTTTCCTAAAAAACTTTTTCACATTTAGATCAGCAACTCATCTCAAAATGATTACTGTATACAGTGTAAGATAGTCATGATACTTTTTCTCCTATATGGATACCTAATTGACTGACACCATTTATTTCATTTTTTTCCCTACTGTACCACTGTGTCACTTTTATCATAAAACAAGTGACAGTATTATACACCAGTCTGGTTTTGGATTGTCCGTTTTGTTCCACTGACCTATTCATCTGTCCATGTGCCAATACCATATTATCTTAATTCTCATAGCTTGATATTTGGTGGTATAAGTCCTTCAGATTTTCTTCTTCATGACTGCCTTGGCTTGATATTGCATTTTAATTTGCTCAGGTGAACATCTTTTCATGTTTATTGGTTATTCATATCTTCCTCTTCTATGCGCTGGCTGTTCAGGTCTTCCGGATATGAGTTGGTTTTCCTTTATGTACTCATTAATTAGATCTTTCTGTACTAGGAAATTCACACCTTATCTGTCAAATGTTGTCATTTGCACAGTTTTAAAAATGTGCTTACAATTTCCCCCCATTTTTTATGTACTCAAAAGTATGGATTTCTTTTTTCCTTCTGGATTTTGGTTTCATGCTTAGAAAAATCTCCGTGCCAAGATGGCATTCCAGTGTTGGTAAGATGAGTAACAGAAGACTTCACCTTTACTATGTTACTTATTTTTATAATGTTTAGCATTTTAAAAATTTGTAAACTACCATAAAAATTTCTTTAAAGAAGAAATTTGTCATTTCCCACTGCAAGATATTGACCCAATAATTTATTCCAATACTTTTATGATATCATTTGCCTTATTTAAATCTCTAATTCACCTGGAATTCATTTTGGTATGACCACATACCAAAAGTAGAGGTCTAACTTTTACCCCACAGCCAGTTGCCCAAGGTATCTTTAGATGTTTCCCCCATTTATTTAAAGGATAGCACTGTCTCATAACTTTATCATATATTAAATTGTTAAATATGCTTTGGTTTCTATCTAGACTGTCTACTATGTTCTATACATCAATTTCTCTTGTGCCAATGCTATACTATTTCAAAACATGTAGTTTTCTAATATGTGACTGTCTTATAACGCACATCTCTTCTAAACACTGTGCATCTTCAAGACTTCCATGGCCTATTAAGTCTCATGTAATTAATTCTTATAGATGAACTTCTTATTTAATCAGTCTCCTATCAGTTTCCTTCATATTTAGTCAGAGTCTGACTCAAATTGTGATAAATTCACAGCTTAAAATGAGATGAGCTGACATATTTATAACACATTACTGTCTCATCAAGGTACAGCGGCAAGCTATTTATGTTCTTTTAAGCCCCTCCCCATAAAGTTTTCATTGTCAATTTATTAATCCTAAGAGTTCTTTATGTGAAAAGATGATTAACTCTTTGGCCGTCAAATATGACTAACTCTAATGCTAATTCAAACATGAATTTATATAGTTTTCAGTATGAGACTTAAAATAATAAAAAAATCATTAAGTTTACATCTGAAAACAATACCACACATTACTGAAACACTTCATCCAGCCAAAACTTAACTCTATCACAAATTTTTAATTGGAACAGAACACAAAATATATCACTCAGCAGTTAAAATAGAAAGAAAAGATCATACACGTCATTCTTTAAAGAACCCAGCCCTTCCCTTTATTTACTTTCACTTGGTATATATTATATAATTCCTTCTAGTCACCTTATCGACTTCTACATCTAAATGGTTGAGTGTCCTTGGATAAAAATAATTCAAATTCAAAGACATTATTTTGTAGGGTATTGATTTTTACTGAACCATCTATACCATTTGCCAATTTTTTTAAAACAGATTTTTAGATGAACTTCCTTTCCCACATGTCTGTGGACATTTTCAACTTCAGTTCAACCTTCCTACATAAAAGCCACCACTCACACACTTACTAGCAGCGCATTATCTCCTTATTCATGACAACCATTCTTCGCAAATTCACCTATGTTGATACTTTATGTCCTCATCTCTATCTGATCTTAGAGAAGTATTCTTTCCCAACTCCAGCTGAAGACTGATACCTTAATTTATGCACAGTGAAGGAAGAGGCATGACTCATTAATTAATGCTCCTGCTCAGGGACGGCTTCACAAGGTATTTCCCACCTCATTTGTGTATTCAACTTCTCACTATTTTGGTTTATGCCATTCAGCCAATAAATATATTCTAATGTATTCCAGTCTTTTTTTTTTTTTAAATCCCTTCACATTTTACCCTTTGTACATATAAACATCTCTCTCCCACCCCCTCTTAGGGAGCAGTCGACATGCCTACTTCTTTACCTCCCATTCATTCCACAATCACACCTCCTAAAGCTTCATGATTGTACCAACATCTGAAGTTACTGACAAAAATTAACAGTGACACTGGACTACACAAATCAAGAGGGATGGGGGAATTTTTGGTTCCACAAATACTATAATTTTGTCTATGACTATGCCTATTGATAAAAGTTTAGACTGCTGGAGGGATGAATTTCTCCTTGGCTCTAAATTGGAGAAAACTGTAAACAGTAAGCTCCTTTAAATTTTCACAAACTGGGCACAGGATGAATATCTTATATTACTATGGTATTAAATGCTTAAAAAGTTTCTTATGTGTTGATATGGTGTATAAAAGCAAGAAAGGTTCCTTTCTATATTTAAAGACTGAAGTGGACTCTCACTATACTTCTATAAAAGCTAACTGAAAATTAGTTCTTAATGTCTTTCATCAAAATAATCTACTATCTTAAGATGCAAAATCTTTCCAAGCAAGAAAGCAAGGACCACAGGAACTAAATACTACGCATGAGATCTTAACTAAATTAACTTTCTCATCTCACACAGGGTTATACTCCACTTTACAGTTTAACTATGTGGATTAAACAAGGTAACATGTGTAAAAACAATTAACACCATTCCAGGCACACATTAAATACCTTTTTTTATCTTGGCAGTAAGTGCCTTACTTTCAGCAGACATAAAACTATTAATGAGTAAAAGTATACCAAAAAGAAGCAAAATTAAAACTTTGTGAACTATGTGAAACAGAAAATGTGGCAAAAGCACCATCTGTTCATACTCACTAATAATATATCTTCAAATGAAGAGCTTTAATTAGAATCAAGATACTAGAAGAGATCCATCCAAGCATTTTGAGGGAATTCAACTACTAATGTACTTTGATTAAATTTCCAATGATTTTCTCTAAAAAAAAGTGTATTAGATTACATATGATTTAATAAAATGGACACAGCACACACACAAAAGTTGCAGCTTCCCAGGCTGAGAAAGACAACTCCATCGTTTCCTGGGAGGAATGAATCTTAAATACAAAAAATTTCCTTAGATACACACAAAAGTCAATGTTTCAAAGGGATTTGGAAAGGTTTCTTCTCTCTATTCCCCCCACCTCCAAATAATAAAATGAATGATCAAAATGAATCTTCTCTAAATACTTGGGGAAGGAGGTACATTTTAATTTTTAGAATTGGTGTAAAGCAGCTGGATTCAGTAGAATGCAAGTCAGCTGCTTTCTGAAAAACTATTCTGGGGTGAAGAAAGCAGGAGCAATTTTCCCAATAAAACTGCCATAAAACACCATACGTATGTAAGAAGATATACATTTGTTAAATATCAGTTTACACTGTCCCAGCCAATTTACAAATCAAGAGAAAATATTTAAGATCTAAAAAATAAATCCTATTCTACTTCTGGTCAAAATTTGTATGGGTGGCTACTGGAGAATAGGAGTTATCCACGCCAATTCAAGGCAAGAACTGAATAATAAATCCACTGTTCACATTCAAATGTGGGGGGGGAGAGGAAAAGGGAGGGTCCAAGTCCATAAAGTTCTCCTCCCTCTCTAAACACTGCAAAAATTGTCCACGTCTAAAGACTCTTACCCTTGAAACTCCTTGGAGAGTGACTTGAAGATTTTTTTGTTCAGATTTTTGAGGGGGAGCGATTTAGGAATGCTGCAAGACTGCAACTTTCAAATACATGAACGTAATTTAAATTCTAAAGTACCTTTTCCTTCAAAATTTTTCCCTTTCAATTAGTTTAGCACCACTCCCATATTAAGATCCTCAAGTCAACTCCCAATACAAATGAAAACCAAAGCTATAAAGATTATGTGAATAAGGTACACGACTATTTCCAATAATTCCTCAACTCCTTCCCAAATAGGATGAGAAAACAGAAACCAAGGAACACGAAGCAGGAAAAAAAATACTTGAGGAGGAGGGCGGCGAGAGAAGTAGGAAGGGGGCGGGGAGGGAGTAAGAAAAGCAAAAAGTCCAGCCGATGCTGACACGAGTAGGGAAAGAGAACAGCAAATATACCAAAGAGACAGGCTAGAAGGGAAGAACTGAGTCGGACAGGCGCGCAATAAAGTCCACGCAAGGCCTACCCAAGGGGGCCACAGTGTAGAAGGGAACACCAAAACGGGGAAAGACTTAGGAGGTAGAGACACCAATCAGGGTCCAAGAGCTTGAGAGATAGAGGATATGGAGATAAGGTGTTTCTACACTGGCAACCCGGAGACCGCACCAGACGTCTGGGGAGGCGACTCTGCTACGAGGGGTGAGGGGTTAACCGCGGGGGTTTCGCAGACGTGGAAGGGGGTGCGGTCCCACGGGCTGCGGCAGGAGAGCGGAGAGCAGGCCCACGGTCCGTACCTTGTAGTAAACATCGAACTGGATGTTCTCTGGCAAGGAGCGGATGTCTCGGCGGGAGCGGATATAGTTGTCCACGACAGCGGAGATGGCGGTGTTGTAGAGAGTCTCTGGGATCCACTCTAGTTCCACGGCCGCCATCTTCCTTCCCTCCTCCTCCGCCTCCTCCGCCTCCTCCTCCTCCCGAAGGCCCCCGCCTCCCTCCGTAGCGAACTCCTCTGCGGCTCCGGAGGATTCGGAGGGGTGGCGGCAGCCACGGGGGCACACGGCAGAAGGGCACGGCTGCCCTGGCGCCTCCGGGGCGAGCTGTGGGACAGCGGCAGCGGACGCAGGCCAGGGGAAACAGCAGGATAGAGTGCAAGGGACAGCGGGCCAAGGCCTCACATTCCGGGTTTGAGAGAAACCCGGGTTCCGTCCCAGCGCCGATCTCCGCAGGGGCGGGACTGCGTGTGCGGCGTCATGACGTCAGCGCACGCCGACGCGCTGGAGGGAAGGAATGCGGCAGGCAGAAAACTTGGGAAGAGAAGTGATCCCTTCTTGAGAGAATGTACTTTCCAAGGGGCAGCAGTTGAGTGGATGAGGATAGGCTTTTATACTGGGACGACTCTTTCCTAGATTTTTACCCTCCCGTTTCGAGTTACTCGGGCGCATTAGTCCCTTCAGCAAATCCTGCCTCGGGAGTTCTTAGGCACAGACCCTTTCGAGGCTCAAGTAAAAGTTTGGATCCTCTTCTCACAAAAATGCACAATTATGAGTATATTCAAAATCATGCATGCAGGGAATTCACGTTACTCTAGAAACCCCTTCTTAGACTCCGGTCCTTAAGCCAAGCTAAGAACCTTCGGTCCAGGAACTAGGGGTCAAGATGGAAAGGAGACTTGTGTTTCACTGTATAACCATTCTCACTGTTTGAAATTTCTTTTTTACCCTATTTCTTTTTTCAAACAACATTTACAGAAAAGAAAAGATGCATTGTTTTAGAAAGAATTTGGTAGGAGGGTTAGCCTGATTATGGATTTACAAATAGTGGTGAGAGAAAAAGGACTAAATGGTGGATGTGGTAGGACTTAGTGGTAGGATAGAAATGAAGATTTCAATTTTCTCTCACAGTTCTAGTCCAGGCCCCAGGGGATTGTTGAATAATTGAGACTACTTGTTTCAGCTCCCTTTCTTCCTCATCTACTATTTATGTCACTTAATTTTCCAAGTCTGCGATTTCAAGAACTTTATGCAACATCTTTCTGCTCTAGGAATTTAACAGGGAAATTCCTGGCCATAATTGGTGACACTCAATATCATAGTCACTGTAACAATGTAAAACCTAGACAATAATGATAATAATGTTCTGACGATTAGCGTCAAAAGAATTGGAAATAGCTTTTCTAGTTCACCCTAGTATTTCAATTTTAGATGTTTAAATAAATTAGTAAAAAAGAAAGAACCACATTTAGGTCTCTTCTCATCTATACCAGTTCTTACTCTAATCCGTGAACCTAAGGGAGCTGTGATTGGACTTAAAGTTGTTACCAGACTTAGCAAGTAAAAAATATAAATGCCCAGTTACATTTTAATTTCAGATAAATGATAGTTTTTTTGATAAAAGTATGTTACATGCAATAGTTTTGCCCACCCATTCTGAGTCACTCAAGCGCATCAGTCCCTTTAGCAAATCAGGAGTTCTTAGACATAGACCTTTTGAGGCTATTTGAACCTCTTCCCACAAAAATGCATAATTATTTATGCAAATATTCATTATTCATCTGAAATTCAAATTTAACTGGGCATCTGTATTTTATCCAGCAACCTTTCGTCAAAGAATCCATGAATCCTCTGAATTTGAATGCAGATGTGCTAGGAAATTTTGGCTGAATCAAAACCTGGGCTCAGGTCCTGTAAACAGGTTGTGTCAGAGCTGTTGATTGCTGTATGGACCTTAGATGCTGCTGGGCAGAGTTATACACCAAAAATGTGTATACTCAGGTCTCTGTGGATGAAAGGGCCTCTTGATACCATCTTCATTGTTTTGAGATTGAAAGTTATGAAAATTTGTGTAATTGACTGAGAGGCCATAATGAAGGGCAGACAGACTCCCCAAAAGGTCAGGGCCCCCGAGAAACAATTCAACGTGAGGCATGGAAGAATCCAGATCAATGGGCTGGCATCTCTACAGAAAACCAAAAATGAGCATTGACTCCAGAACTAGAACCCATATGCAGGCTTGGGCCCTCTAGAACTGGCTGAACAGAGAAACCAGGGGAAAGTAGGCCATTTTTATTGTGGACTATCCTCAGAGCTGGAATTACCAGCAGAGCTGGGATTTGAACTCAATAATTACATAAATACTTATATATATCGAATGATAGCATAGCATCTGAGATTTTAGTGGTCAGGGCCAGATCATAAAGAGGCTTAAATATGATGCTGATGGCCTTGGTCTTCATCTTAGAGATGACAGGGAATCTTTAAAGCAGGGTTCCCTAACTCCTGGGCCACGGACTGGTATAGTCTGTGGCCTATTAGGAACTAAGCCACACAGCAGAAGGTGAGTGGTGGGCTAGCAAGCGAAGCTTCATCTGTATTGCTCCCCAGCGCTAGCATCACTGCCTCAGCTCCACCTCCGATCAGCAGGTATTAGATTCTCATAGGAACACTGGTCCCTAGTGCTAATAAGGTTGGGGACCACTGCCTTAAAGGATTGTAAGCAGGGAAATAAAAGGGTCAGATTTGTGTGTCAGAAGGAAAATAGCAGTCACCTATTACCAGCAGAGCTAGAAGGTCTAGAGTCATGCATTGCCAGATACAGAAGAGTAGAATAGGAAGACGCCTGCTAAACTGTCATGACCACCTATGCATTTTGGTGAAAAGAGGTTCTTTGTACTACAAAATTACCCCCGCAGTCCACCAAATCCCCTTTAGACCTTGACTGCTGGTGACCTCAAATTTAGCAGGAGGCCTTGCACGATACAGAGCTATATGAGACAAGAACCTGGTCCAAAAAGAATTCTGAGACTCTAAGAGGTGATCTACATTGTGACCATTTTAAAATTGTAATTTCTCCCTTCATTGAAGTGCAGGGGTCTAAGTACCTTCCTCTTGAATCTGGTTGGATTGTGTCTGCTTCAACAAATAGAATACAGGAGAAGTGATACTAGGTCAGAAAAGGCCATGCAGAGTCCACTGTGTTCTCTGGAATACTCACTCTTGGATTCCTGAGCCACCATGTAAAAAGATGAATTGCCCTGAGGCCACCACACTCTCACAAAGCCCAAGCCGCATGAAGAGGCTGTGTGTAAGCACTCTGGTCAACAGTCCCAGCTAAGTATAGCCTTTGAATCATCTCAGCTCAGGTACCAGTTGTTTCAGTGAAGAAACTTCTAATGATTCTATCTCTAAGACATTTGAGTCACCTCAACCACTCCAGTGTTCCCAGATGAGGGCCCAAGCATCATGGAGCTGAGGCAAGCATCCCTGCTCTGCTTTGTCTAAATTCCTGGCCTATAGGAGCATAATACATAAATATTTGTTTATATCATTAAGGTTGGGATAATTTGTTATGCCACAATAGATCACTGGAACACCCCATTCCAGTCCCCTATAGTTCCCATGAACCCATCACTTTAGATTCCATTTTAAACCGGTTCCCTCTCTGGGCTCCATATTTCTAAGCATATGAATTCATTCATGAAACTTAAGTAATTTATAACCTGTTCTGGACAATTTTCTTTGTTATGATGGTTCTGCTATACTAATAAGAGTGAACTGCCTAACCTTAGAGTATTAGAATAGAGACAATGATTTTTTTTTTTTTTTACGCCTACAGCACCCGGTTTTCCTAGGTGGTCTCCCATCCAAGTACTAACCAGGCCTGACCCTCCTTAGCTTCTGAGATCAGACGGGATCGGGTTTGCTCAGGGTAGCATGGCCCTAGACAATGATTTTTATCCTAAATTGGAAGTCTTTTGCAGAACCCTTCAAGTCTAAATCCACACATTCAACACCCATCAACCACAGACCAACAATCACATGGACCTCATAAATAGCATCATCAAGGCACACCTAAGGCACCATACATCATATAGGCAAAATGACTGGGTCCTGAGTTCTGAGTGAGATGGCGGAGTAGGTAAATGCTGTCCTTCCCTCCTCCCATGACCACATTAAAATTACAACTAAATTATAGAACAGTCAACCTGGAGCTAAAGATTAGCTGAACAGAACTCATAGCTAAAGATATAAAGATGAAGCCATGTCAAGACTGTAATTGAAAAAAAATAATAAAGAAGCAGAGAAATAGAAACATACATTAAATAGAAAGCAAAATACATGAAAACAAACAAACAAAAAAATAAAAAAGACTAGGTCCTGTAACTTGCAACCACCAAAGAGCACAGCAAGGCTTTGCCAACAAGTTATCACTTGGGGAAGCAATGCAGATAGAAAATCCAGTCCAATTCTCATCCCTCAGTACCATTACCCATATTTGCAGAACACTCAGGAGTTTCCTGAACATGTGCATAGTTACTGCCCCTCTTGTCTTGGCGCCCTTTAAATTCACCCTGCTTGCTACATGTAGCATTTTGTCCTCAAAATTAGTCCAGACTGCTACCTATAACAATGTTCCCCCTATTCTTGATCTCTGCTGTTTTCATTATATAATACCCCCATTTGACCCTAAGAAGCACTAGACAATATACCCTATCATTTGCCATTGCTTATTTTGAAGAAGCCCATTTGGAACCTGCCCTGCAGTCTGCCTACTTACCCTAACAATCAGAAGTAGAGAATCAACATAAAAGGTCTGAGTGGTTTTGTATACGTGTTGCTAATGCTTGCTCAATGTATAGAATAAAAGTGTAAGGGTCATTCTGCGAAAAATAGGACATAATCAATAATAACAATACAGTGTGAAATACACTTTAATAGAGTTTGCACAAGATTTTACGGGAGTACTGAAGAGGAGATAATGAGTTGGTTTTGGATGTAATAATGCTATAACAGTTCCAATATAGGTCAGTTCTCAAAGTATTTTTAGTTGCAGTGAAGTTCATAGGAAAATAACACTTGAACAGATTTACTTGAACAATTATAAGTGGGTTAATTTCACCTTGACATGACACTTCCAACTTCTGGAAAATTTTCTAATGATCAGAATGTAAAAAATACATGAAAAATTGTGAAATAAAGTTGTGGTTCTTTATTTGTGACAGTGAAAAGTTATGACTTTTTCAATGACATAGAGAGTAGGGGCAAGGTAAACTATATGCAAAGTGATATAGTCATATAGTAATAACTCTTGAGCCATCTGATAAAGATAAAATTATCCTAAGTGGATCCAATCAACCTCCAATTCCCCACCAAACATTTTAGTTAAAACATGCAAATGACACAGATTTTTAACTTAGAAGACAAAGTATATGGCAAGGCCATTTACTGAACTTAACAATACACAGGATTTTGGGTCCAGTTTTGGATTTTTTTAAGGATAATGTACCTATCAGATACACAGGCAGACTTAGGAAAGATTTTAAAAATTGAAAAAAACCTTGATAATTGGTGATAGTTGAAGATGAGAGTATATCGAAAGAGAGAAAGAGTGTGTAATTTAAGAGAAAAGAAAAAGTTAAGAAATCACATTATAATCTGCCCTGTAACATTTCTGTTAATGATGTCTTATGTTATAATTTAATTGTATTATGTGTGGATTCCTATCTTTGCAAAGTGCCTGTAAGCATCTTGTGGACTGGACAATAAATATTGTGCATTTGAGATAGCAAGCCTAGTACAGATATAGAGTGAGCATTCAGTAATTAAATTAATAAATGAATAGGCCTTCCTACCTCTCTTTAAGAGGAAAAACACACAGTTTTGCTGCATCGCAAAATGTTTACTTCCTTTAAACAAATTTTCAAAGACACAACACTTTAAAATATTTTTTTTCTTTAAAAAAAATTGTGGTAAAATACAGATAACATAAAATTTACTATTTTAACCATTTTTAATGTATAATGCATTGGCAGTAAGTACGTTAATGATGTTGTGTAACTCACTGCTATCCATTTCCTGAACTTTTTCATCATCCAGAACAAAAACTGTACCCATTAAACAATAATTCTCCATTTCTCCCCTCTTCCTAGCCCCTGGTAACCTCTAATGAGTTTGCCTATTCTAGCTACTTCATGTAAGTGGAATTATACGATATTTATCCTTTAGTGTCTGGCTTTTTTCATGTAGCATGTTTTCTTTTTTCTTTTTTTTTTCTGAAAGAAAGGGTTTATTGAGTCATTTACTAGCTAGAAAAAGGACGAGGTCCTGGAGCATGTAGTCCGAACCACCAGCAGCAGGGCTATATGGGGACAATAACATGTCCATTTAACATATGTTTTCAAGGTTCATCCATCTTCTATTGTGTATCAGAATTTAATTCCTTTTTAAGCCCAGATAATATTCTATTGTGTGTATGTACCACATTTGTTTATCCATTCATCTCTTCATGGCCATTTGGGTTGTTTCCACCTTTTGGCAATTGTAAATAATGCTTCTATGAACATAGACATCTATTTGAGTCCCTGTTTTCAATTCTTAGGTATACACCTAGGAGTAGAATTGCTGAATCATAAGATAATTCTATATTTAAGTTTCTGAGGAACTGTAAAACTGTTTTCCACAGCAGCTGTACCATTTTATATTCCTACTAACAATGCACAAAGGTTCCAGTTTCTCCACATCCTCACTAACACTTATTCTTCATTTTCTTGATATCTTGATGGTATTAAAATATTTTCGTGTTGCACAAAAATTCACATTAGAGTGATGAGGTAGCCCACTAAGAAGAGAAAATAAAATACATAGTCGAAGACACTAAAGTTATGTTGGAAAAAACGTTTAGACAATACATATCAAGAGCCTTAAAAATATGCAAATTCCAACTTAATTTATAGATGTTTCTTCGCATGTTCAAATAGACATATGTATAAGGATGTTTATATTTCTTGTTTATGTGGTAAGATAATCAGTTTTAAAATATGAGCAGCAACCCTTCCCCCATGTAGGCAGCAGATTGAATGGTTCTATGCCCATTTGTTTTAAGTGAGAAGACAAAAAAAAAGTGGGAAACAAGGAGCCTTTTCTTTGCTTTTGCATTTCAAAGGTCTAGGCCCTGAAAAGAAACAGAAAGAACTTCTTATGCATGGACAATACAATAGGTTTGATGAATAGAGCTTCCTCATCCCTTACACCAGCCAGTTTCCCTGGAAAAGAGAAAGGAAGAAGGAAAAAAGCCCCAAGTAGCAAGTATAGGAATGTGATTTTAGAGGAAGTGATTTATACCCTGTCCCCTCACTACCACTGCCGCTCACTCTCACACCCTTGTATGGATCCCAGAGTAGGAATGAAAAAGGATTTGGGGGTATCTGACTACAGAGAATTTACTTTGACATGTATAGTCCAAAAAGGCGGTAAGAATGAACAATGGGAACAGCTGTGTGATAGGCACAGGCAGATGGGTCTGAGACAATAACATAAGACTCCCCAGCTTGATATGGGGTAGTGGAATGACTCTTTAATTACCTGGGGGTAGCTAGCATCCATGAAAGGCATTGAGCAGCCCAAGAGTTGCTCAAAATAACAGAATCATTTCTATGTGCCTATGGTCTTTAGACAGTCTCCTAGAACTGGCTACCAGCAACCTGTCACAGGAACAGACAATTCCATTGTACCAGAGAGTGCTTTTGAGGGAGGAGAGAGAAATCTGTCTTTCAAGAACCTCTTGAGATCCAAAAGGAGAACCGCATAGCAATGATGCGTATGTACCATTTTTGGTCTTTGGATGACATGACTCAAGATTCAAAATTCCAGAGATAGAGAGTCTCATTAGCTAGGTTGGGTCACATGTCCACCTTTGGCCAGGGAAGGACAAGGCAATATAATTGATTATTCACCAAGATTATATCAAATAGGAAAGGGGTAGTTACCTAAGGGGGAAAGAAAATTAGGTGATCTTCCCAAAAAATGAGGTCAGGGATGTCTGGTAAGCAAAACTACAGATGTCTGCCATAGATAAATTAACCAAGTATTTACTGAGTCAAAGATAACAATACTTCCTAAAAAATAAACTTTATTGTCTATGGCCATGCCACTCTGAACAAGGCCGATCTCGTCTGATCTTGGAAGCTAAGCAGGGTCAGGCCTGATTAGTACTTGGATGGGAGACCACCTAGGAATACCAGGTGCTGTAGGTGTTAAAAAAGAAGTTTTTTAAAATAAACTTTATTGAGACATAATTCGTGTACAATAAAGTTATACATTTTAAGTGTACAGGTTGATGACTTGACAAATGTGCACATGTATGAAACCACCACCCCAATGACATGTACATTTCCATCTCCTCAGAAGTCCCCTGGTGCCCTTTTGTAGTCAATCTCCCCAGCTGCCCCACCCCAGGCAGCCACTGATATCATTTCTAGTATTATTGATTGGTTTTGTCTGCTTTATAATTTCATGTGAATGGAATAACTAATGTTTTTTAATATCACATTTTATTCCCTATTAG
>NW_011889042.1:232719-244842 GCF_000151845.1 Pteropus vampyrus
GATCTATGTGTTACAGATGGGACTGACCCTACCGTTCAACTCCAAACACTAAGCACAAGCCTCAGATTTGACCAGAGTGATGATGATCCAGGCAAGGTTAATGGGAAACAATTCTGGAACTTTGGTTGAAACTCTTGGGAAAGGGAAGTTCTCTTCCTCTGCTGTGACTCACATCTAACAAATAGAATATGGTGGAAATGATGCTACGTGACTTCCAAGGACATAGCTTCCACTTGACACTCCTTCTTGAATCATTCATTCTGGGAGAAGCCAGCCACCATGTTGTGAGGATACTTAAGCAGCCTTGTGGAAAGGACCCTGAAGAGAGGAACTGAGGTATCAACCATGTGAGGGAGCCACCTTGAAAGGGTATTCTCCAGTCTCAGTTGAGCTTTCAGAGGACTGCAGCTCCATCTGACATCTTGACTGAATCCTCATGAGAGATCTCAAGTCAGCACTTGTTCAGCTGAGCTGCTCTTGACCCACAGAAACCTTGAGAGATAATAAATTTTTTTTATTGTTTTAAGCTACGAAGTTTTAGGGTAATTTGTTATGTGGCAATAGATAACTTAAACAAGATTGGTTTAGGAATCCAGACCTAAGCCAGTTAGAACATGGCATTCCCAGGTAAACCTTATTAGTTTAAGAATAGACATGCTCCTAAACTGTCGCTATTAGACCAAAGGGACAGGGTTTTTTACAAAAACAGTTGCATGAGCAACTCTCTTCCACTAGCCATAAATACGAAAACCTCTATTCATATTATAACTGGCAGCCATTCTGTTATCATAAAGGAAGCAAACTTTAGGATGGATATGACAGTACAGATGGTAAATCAGATAAGCCAAATAAATTGGATCCTTGATGAAATAACCATAAATCCCGCCTTTCAGTTATTAGCCAATGCATTTTCTCTTCATTTTTGCCATACAAGTCTTCTTTTTGTTAGCATATGTTTTAGCCATATTGTTTTAGATGTATCTTTAGCTGGGATTTTTTTTTTTCTTAAGATGACTTTGCCTTTGAATAGGAAAATTTACTATCTTTACTTTTATTGTGCTTAATCATATATTCTTATTCTTGCTATTTTGGCTCATGCATTCTATATATTTTGCTGTCTTATTTTTCAGTAATTTTGAAGTCTCACATCAGAGGTTGCAAATTAGTTGTTTATATTCAACCCACAGATGTGGTTGAGGGTTTTTGTTTGTTTTGTTTTGTTTTTTGCCTCATAGGGTATTTGAACCAACATTTAGAAATCTGGATATTTTACATAGAAATTCAGATATCTATCTAGCTACACTTGAAAAATCAGAACATCTACAATACGGAGGTCCCCCATCTCACGTGGCAACAATTACTACAGTCCTCATTATTTGTGTTCTTTTTCCAAAGTGGAGAGTGAACTTCAGTTTATATTTATATGTGCTTGTATTGTTTCGTTATGGTAGAATATGCCTCTGTTCTCATGGCACTATCACTTTTATTAAAGACCTGAATTGTGTGCCCTGCTCCCCAAATTCATGTTGAAGTCCCAACCCCCAGGGTGATGGTATTAGGAGATGGGGCCTTTGGGAGATAATTAGGTTTAGAAGAATTCATGAGGGTAAGGCTCTTAAGATGGAATCAGTGTCCTTTGTAAGAGACACGAAAGGGCTTGCTCTCTCCCTGCCATGTGAGGACACAGCAAGAAGGCAGCCATCTTTAAACCAGGAAGAGAGCTCCCACCAAAACCCAATTATGCTGGCTCCCTGATCTCAGACTTCCAACCTCTAGAACTGTGAGAAAATACCTTTCTGTTGTTTAAGCCAATTAGTCTATGTTATTGTGTTACGGCAGCCTGAGTTGACTAAAATAGCCATGTTTCAAGAAAAACAAGTAAAAATGCCTACTTCTACCTTACCTCTCTGTCCCCTATGGCCATTTGAGTTTGCAAGTTCTGTTTAAATCCTTTTTCTCTTTTATTTGTGATCACCCATAAATTGTTAATAATTATAAATAGTATAAACCAATATTTTTTACGACCATCAAGGTACATCATCTATAATTTTGCTCCCCTACAGAAGATACTTTTAGAAAGTATTCTCCCTTGACTTATATTCCACTTCCACTTTTATTGTGATTCAATTCAAGATTGTTATAAAATTTTTTTGACTCTTCTATTTTAAGAATCTTTTCTGGAGAATTGCATTAAACTTCAAAATCACTTTATCAACAATTATTTTAACTGTAAGCTTTGCTGGTTTCTTTGGTCATCACTTTTTCTTATATATCATGCTTCCCCTTTTGGGAGTTTTTTTCTTTGATGCATTTTTTTTTTCTCATTTTGCTACAATACTTCCTTAAGGAAAAAAAATATCTTTTGATAGCTGGTTTGCATTCTCTCAGAACTTGTGTCAGTCAGTGAGCTGTTCAGCTTCCCCTGAGCTAGGCCTCCCACTTAAAGGCTGCAGCATTCTGCTGGCAGTCTTTACCCTGGGTGTGATGAGTAGACATGGAACATGCCTATAAGCTAAGACCTTCCCCAGAGCAAGAAAACTAGGGAGATGGTAGAGGCTTAAGGGATTTCATTGATGTGGTTTGACTGTTGTGCCAAGCCTTTTTTTAAAAAAATGTTTAATTCTACTTTCTTTCTGTTTGTTGTGATTGCTTAAAATTAGTTACATCTCAGCTGGCTAATCTCATTGTCATGGTAAATCACCACCTCAGTGAGAGCCAGATATAGCAGTATAGAATCATGACCCTTTTCTTTTAAAAGAATAAATACTCTTCTCTTGTCATTTTTCTTCTACTGTTGCATATGAGAAAACATAGAAAGTTATAAGTTTCTTTTTATCTTTGGAATATAGAAAAGTAACAAGGATTCACTTGGAATCATCATTGAGTCCATTCTTTCTCAAACCCCACATCCTACCCACCGGGAAATCTTATTGGTTCTAACTTCAAAATATACATAGAATCTGATCACTTTGTACCATGTCTATTGCTACCATCCTGGTCTAAGCCACTATCATCTCCCAGCTAGATGATTGAGATAGTCTCCTAAAATGGTCTTACTGCGTTCATCCTTGTCAATTCTCTACTCAGAACCCTGCGAAGGCTCCCCATCTCACTCAAATAAAAATTCCTTACAGTGGCCAGCAAGACTCCACATGATTTGAAGTTCTCCCACCCCTGCATCATGTTCCTGACCTGATCTCCTTGTACTTTCTTCCTCGCTCTATTCATGTCCTATTCTGAACCGTAAGACATGAGTTTCCAGACAGAAAGAGCCTACCAAATGCCTAGCAAAATGGATGAAATGGACTTTCACCAAGGTTCATCATGAAATTTCAGAACACCAAGGGCAAAGAATAAATCCTTCCACAGTGGTCACCTTGCTCTTCTGTCCTCTCTATCTGAAGCACAGCACTCTTCCCACAAATTACTTCACTATTAACTTTCTCACCTTCTTCAAGTCTTTGCTCAAATTATACCTTTCAAATGAGGCCTTCCCTCATCATCCAAAATAATTTTATAATAGTTCTCCTTTCTCTCCTTTATTTTTTCCCATAGCATTTACCATTTTCTAACATACCATATAAACTAGTAATTATGATATTTATTATTTATTGCCTCTCCTCTTGCTGGAATGTTCCACAAGAGTAGGGATTTTTGTCTGTTTTGTTCACTGGTCTATCTCCAGTGACTAGAACAGTATCCAGGTGCTCAATAAGTATTTGTTGAATTGAATGAATAAGATATATTTAGATGTGGCTCATCCTCAGTAAGTTAACATAAAGACAATATCAGCTTATAGCTTTTTCCAAATAGAAATAATCTGTGGGAAATTCTCAATGCACAAGCCCTCTTTTTCATCCCCAAATGAGATAATCTTAAACTTTAAAAACTTGTCTGTATAGTTGTTTCTCTCCTCCAAATCTTTCATCTGACTCAGCTCCAGGAAGTTACTTGAAAACTAAGGTGCGAAAGGGATTCCTCTTTCGTTTCCAGAAAGAAGACAAAATTTTTCTTTTTACAATTCTTGAATCATTTCATCAGGAAATTGGAGAGATAGGAAGCATGATGTGTGATTTGTTCACCACCTTGGCCAATTCAACATCTGAGTTTTTATTTTAATTTTTCAATTACAGTTGACATTTAATATTATATTAGTTTCAAGTGTACAGCATAGTGGTTAGGCATTTATGTAGCTTATCCCTACCTGGTACCATATATAGTTATTACAGTATTATTGACTATATTCCTTATATTGTTTAACATCTGTTTTGTATTATTTTTTTTTACTAAAAGATATTTAAAGTATTTCTGACTTCTAGTTAAAAAAGTAATTTGAACAACTGTGCTTTTTGTCAAAAATGTTCCCTCTTGCCAAAACTCCAATATAGCAACAGCAAAGGTATTAAAAAAGAAGGGAAGTATTATAAACCAGCAAGAATAAAGAAATCAAGGATAGAGACAAACAGCAACAATATTTTAGCAACTGGAATATAGATGGATGGGTATTAATTGACCTAAGAGACCTAAGAAATCAGTCTTAAGCCAGCAATGGAGAAAATAGAGAATCTAATTTATATTAGAGAACTCATAAAAGACTCAGGAATTGGTGGTACCAGGTACCTCTGAAATTGGGGGAAGGAAGGAGCTAAAAAGAGGAAGATTGACTGAAAATCTGATTAGAAAATGTTAGGCTCCCAAATGCCCACCTACACACATGCTGACATAAAACTCTACTTCTTCCATTCTGGCAGAAAAAAAATAGAGGCTTATTCTTTAGAGAGGGTAAAACATAGGGTCTCCAGTCTGGGGGATACCAGATTCAGTTGAGGGTAGAGATTACATACTAGAAACAGGTATGTTAAGTAAGATACTTCCCCCTACCCACTAGCCTTCTTCCTACCTGCCTCAGCTCTCAGAATGCTGACAGCCAGGTCTGTACCCTCTGTGCTGGAGAAGAGGCTTCTCTAGGGAGTCTGATTAGCCCAAAAAAGCTAAAGAAAGTGACAGCAAAGGTACTTCAACAAAAAAGCTAAGCTAGATTACTATACAGTAAGGGCCAAAGTGAACAAGTCCCACCCATATACATTGCCCAGAAGCAGCTCAGTTTTAAATATGAGCACTTAGCTATGCATCACCAGACATTAAAGGAAAGCATCTAGTAGAAAACACAGTAACCAAAACAAATAGAAAAATCTACTTGGAGGAAACCTATATGATATGGGAGAAGAAAACGAACAAACTGTTTCTCATAATTTCAGAGGTATTTCATCTATAAATCAAGAATAATATGCAATTTTAAAAAGGACTTCAAACTCTAAATTTTAGAGAGCAAAAAGATCTCTTGGACCTTTTGATCACGGAAGTAAAAATCTCAATAGTAATTTTGGAATTCAAAGTTGAGGAAATCTCCTAGAAAGCTGAAAAAAAAAGAAAACTAAAAAATAGAGGGAGTAGAGGAGAAAAAAATAGAGAATCAGGCCAAGAGGAATGACATTTACAAATATTAGGCAGTCAAACAAAAAGGAGAGGAAAGTGGAGGGAGAGAGAGAGAAAAAAATAGAGAATAGAGAAAAATAATGGAAAGGGATGAAAAAGAATCCAGACATAATTTAGGATTATTTCCCTGAACCATAGCACATGAGTTTCCAGACAGAAAGAGCCTACAAATGCTTAGCCAAGTGGATGAAAATGGACTTCCACCAGGGTTCATCATTGTGAAATTTCAGAACACCAAGGATGAAGAATAATTCCAGCAGGATTTTAAAAAACAGAATGACCTCAAACTTCTCAATAGCAATGCTGTTGTGAAAATATTAATGTGTGGTCTCAGAAAATTCCTTTGGAAAAAAACTATTTCCAACCTAGAATCCCCTACTCAGCCAAATTATCAATTAAGTGCGAAAGTAAAGTAAAAATATTTTAAGACATAGAACATCTCAAAAAATTTGCTCTCCATTTACCCTTTCTCAGAAACATCTAGGGAATATACTGCACCAGTATGAAGGAATAAACAAAGAAGGAAGAGACAATATGACAGAATTGAGGGCTCAACCAAAATAGAGCTAAAGTAACCCCCTAGAATGATGGTAAAGGCAGATAACAACAAGATGGTGGTACAGGCCTAGAGAGGAATGAGGGCTGACTAGAGCCCATCAGAAGGCTTTAGAAGTTATGTCTAAAAGAAGATTAAATTGATAAAATATTATTGCTGGAATAGTAATGGTTTTGAATATGTCCAGAGCAGATTTATATTCTAGAGGAAGTTTGGGTTGTTAATAATTATTAGAAAGTTAAATAAATGAAAAACCAAATAACCCCACAAGAAAGAAGATATCAAGATATCAGAAAATTCCTCCTATTAGTGACTCTTTTATGTGTGGACATTAGGGACTTCTGTTAAAATGAAAACAGGTTAACTGGGAGTGAATTTACTAAGTCATCATCACCTTATAAAATTTAGACAACCAGTTTATCTCTTAGTAAAATCCTGGTGATAAAGGACACAAATAGGAAGCATTGAAGAGGACAGAAGAAAGAATGGTCTGAGTTAGTGTTGTCCAATAAAAATATAATATGAGTTACATACATTAATTTGAAATTTTTCCAGCAACCAAAAAGTGAAAAGAAACATGAAATTATTTTAATATATTTTCTTTAATCCAATATGTCTAAATTATTTCATCATTGAATCAAAAAAAATTACTAAGGCGATATTTTACATTCTTTTATTTGTACTAAGTCTTTAATATCCAGAGTATAGGAAGCTAAGCAGGGTCGGGCTTGGTTAGTACTTGGATGGGAGACCACCTAGGAAGACCAAGTGCTGTAGGCATAAAAAATTATTAAAAAGTAAGGGATTGTAAGCTGACAAGGTCCTTGCAATTTGTGAGGTCAACCAAGGGTTGCCTTGCCTAAAAATGGAAGAAAGGAAGGAAGGAAGGGAGGAAGGGAGGAAGGAAGGAAGGAAGGAAGGAAGGAAGGGGAAGGAAGGAAGGAAGGAAAGAAGGAGGGAGGGAGGGAGGGAGGGAGGGAGGGAGGGAAGGAAGGAAGAAAGGAAGAAAGGAAGAAAGAAATTCCAGTGTATATTTCACACTTATAGCACATCTCAATTTGGACTAGATATGGTTGAAGTACTTAATAGTTATATATGGCTAGTGGCTATATTCTTGGACAGGGTCTAAATCGGTGGTTCTCAAAATGTGGTCCCTGGACCAGTATTATCAGCGTCACCCTTCAACTTGTTAGAAATAGAAATTCACAGTACCCACCCCAGACCTACTGAATCAGAAATTATGATGGTGGGGCCCAGCAATCTGTGTCCTACCACTCTAAATCATGGGGTACTGGTGGGAGAATTTTTTTCTCCTTTATTCTGTTAAATAGGTAATACATTCAACAGAGTTCAAACCGTCTATTCCCCTTTCTAGAAGCAATCGAAATGGTATATTGGAAGCTCACCTTCAAGATGGCCTCCAGTAATCCCTGCCTCCTGGTATTTATTCCTCTGATATTGTGATATATATTTTAGTCTTTGTCCTTAGCACCTGGTCAGAGCTCTTAAAACCTTTGTACTTTTCTAAATGATAAAGGTGCTTGAAGCATCTTTTGTTTAAATGTTTGGTCTTTGGCACTGATTCTTGAAACAGAGCTCCTAAATTCCATGGAATTTCCTGAGTAATAGGAACATCTTTTGTTCTAGTGAGAGATTTTTGGTGTGCTCCTGGATAGCTTCAGGATAGGGGCTGATCACCATAAAGACCAAGCCATGACTAGAAGCTTGGAACTTTTAGCTCCACGCTTTCCCTGGGAAGGGCAGGTGGGCTGGAGATTGAGTTAATAATCAATTGTGCCTACTTGATGAAGCCTCCATAAAAATCTCTGAACTATAGGGTTCAGGGAGCCTCCAGTTTGGGAACACATCCACATGATGGGAGGGTGGCACATTCCAACTCCAAGGGGACAGAAGCTCCTGCACTTGAGACCCTTCCAGACCTTGCCCTACATAGCTCTTCATCTGGCTGTTCATCTATATCCTTTTATTATATTGTTTATTACATTAAAAATAAAAGTAAACATAAGTAATTGTTTCCCTGAGTTCTGTAAGCTATTCTAGCAAATTATTGAACCTGAGGATGGGGTCATGGGAAGCCCAAGTTATAGCTGGTCAGTCATCATAGGTACAGATGACAGCCTGGGACTTGTGACTGGCATCTGAAATGGGGGCAGTCTTGTGGGACTGAGTCACCACTTTACGGGATCTGATGCTAACTCCAGGTAGATAGTGTTAGAACTGAATTGAATTGTAGGACACTCAGCTGATGTTGGAGTATTGGTCAATGTGGGAAAAAAATCTCACATATTTGGTGACCAGAAGTAGAGTGTAAACAAAAATTCTCTTGCTATGTTGAGAAGATACTCAAGCAACCCTATAGAGAGGTCCATGTGGTGAGGAACTGTGGACCTCAGCCAACAGCCAACAGGAAACTGAATCCTCCTGCTAATGGCCACATGCGTGAACCATTTTGGCAGTGGATTCTCCAGCTCCAGTGAGTCTTAGAATGACTGTAGCCCCAGCTGACATTAAATTGCAGTCTCATGACAGATGCTAAGTCAGAACCACCCAGCTAAGCCCCTTCTGAATTTTGACCCACAGAAAGTGTGAAATAAGATGTCTTGTTATTTTAAGCCACCGAATTTGGGGCAAGTATTCTATGCAATAATAGATAACTAATATACTAAGTCTAGAATTTTGAAAGTTACTTGAGGTCTATACAAAGAGTAAAACTGAGCCTAATGAGTCTAAACTGCTACACTAAGAATGTTATTCACACTAGCTTTTGTAAAAACAATTCTTAAAGTTTTAAGAATTATAAACATATGTGTCCTTCTTGTCACATACATACACTCAGTAAAGAATTATATGAAATAAATAGAATAATTCCATTCCTAATTATTCTTCAACTTTCTTTTCTTTTTATGAAATACAGTATATTTTTATTATATTCTCATACTACCCCCCCAAAACCACCCAGAATCTATTTCTTTGGCTTGCAATTAGAGGAACTATAATAGTATAAAATGAATGTACTATAATTTAACCTGTCTTGTCCTTGAATATTTAAATTATTTCAAATTTTTAATGTTAATAATAATATTACAACAAACACTCCTTACATCTTTGCATACATGTGTGCTATCTTTAAGATAAATAGAATATACAGATGTCAAATTATAACGTACACATGAAAATTATATAATTGTATTAACCAATGTTACCCCAATAAACTTAATTAAAAAAAAAGGTAAAGTCCTAGAAATGAAAGTGCTGAGTGAAAGAGTACTTGCATTTAAACATTTGATAAATTTCCTTTTAAAAATGTCATGCTGATGTACATGTCATGAACACTATTATTGGAGATTTTGCGTGCTCCTTTCCCTATTCCACTTCGATTCTGATTAATGAACAGCATGCACCTAAAAGAAAATTGGTCCAATGGGAATCGAAGTACAAGTCCATTAATATGAACAAAATCCTAGTATTCCAATGCTAAGCTGTAGTTTAGCTCAGGTCTGAGGCCAAAGTAGATACTCTTATTGCTAGCCTGAATCCAGGTCTTATAACCACACTCAGGCATTCTTGCAGAGAAATCAAAGTCAAAAAATGAAATTCCCTTCCTCTTATAAATTAATGTCCCAAATTCTAGTCTGGTTTCCAATAGTAGTAGCTAAATCTCACCTCCCCCTCCACCAAAATGATGAAGGCCCTGTGAAGTACAATACCTCCAAAGTGCAATTAAACCTCCTGGACACAAATGAAGGAGATAGTCTATTTGATTCATGACAAGAAAGGGCATGAGGAGAAATGGTCCCGAAGGATTCTTTTTCGTTGAGGAAGTGTGCTGGGGTCTGTTTCTCAGACTTGTTTTAAAAAAATAATTGAGTGGAGACTAGAAGGGCTCATCTCTGCTTTACCATTGGTCTGTTGGTCCACTGGATGGAGGGAGAAGTAGAGATCTAATCCCTGATGCCAATGATTATATTAAGCTGTATTTCTTGGGGCAAGTAGCTGGAGAGGTGGGCTGTTGGTTTACTGTTACATAGTTATTGATACCAGGGTAAATTTCTAAAGTATAAATATGTAGTTCTATTCTGATTAAAGACTCCTGGTGATTTATCATTTCCCAAAGCATAAAGTCTGTATTTCGTAATTTGGCTTTTAAAGCCCTCCACAATCTAATCTAAACCTAAATTTCTACCTCTTTTATCATTCCCACCCTATCTCCTGCTCTACTCACTTCCTTATTTATTGAAATCTGGTCTTCAACTAAGCCAAAAATTGTCCATTGACTCATCTGGCAATATATGATGAATCATGTTCCTCATGCTCTTGACACATCTTACAATATTGAGAACATCTATTTACCCTAAATTAATCAGAATATATTCTGCCTGGGTTATCAGGTGGCTGAAGGTTAAATTTGATGCCTACTTACTGAACTCTTATTACTAAATCTTATTAGTCTAATTATCTTTTCCATTTCTTTGGACCAAATTTCTTCCTTATAAAATCATAATTATAAAATCAATGGATTATATATCTGAACCAAGTTTAAAAAATCAATGGAATATAGAAAAAAGAAAGTATTATAAAAAGTATTATAAAACCATTTTAAAAACAAGTACTTAAGTGTATAAACAATGCAGCCTTCCATTCTTCCCTCATCCCACTCCCCAGAAGTAGCTATTATTAAGGTTAATAAAATACTTCTAGGTATTTTATATAAGCAACTGAAATGCTCATGAATTGTTGGTGGGAACATAAATTGGCACGATCATTTGGAAAACTGTTTGGCAGCATCAACTAAAACAATGTACACATAGAAACACAGTAGTTTTTCTCCTAGATATATGCCCAGCAGAAATGTAGACATATGTGAACTAAAAAATATACAGAAGAAACATTCATAGAACATTATTCATAATAACCCCAAACTAGAGACAACTCAGTTGTAGAATGGATAAATAAACATTTATATATTCAATGAAAATACCATATAGCAACAGAAATTAACAAACTATAGCAACATTCAATGTAAATATATCTCACAGACAATAATGATGACTAAAGAAGTCAGACACAAAAGAAAATATACTATATACTTTATTTATATAAAGTTCAAAACAGACAAAACTAATCAATAGCGATAGAAATCAGGAAGTGGTTACCTCTGGAAAGGATGCATGACTAGGAGGGTACA
This sequence comes from Pteropus vampyrus, assembly GCF_000151845.1. Classification (NCBI taxonomy): domain Eukaryota; kingdom Metazoa; phylum Chordata; class Mammalia; order Chiroptera; family Pteropodidae; genus Pteropus; species Pteropus vampyrus. The sequence goes on from NW_011889042.1 coordinate 243,978, forward strand.
TGAGGGGTTGTCTGGGCTGTTAATGGGTATAATTGCTTTGTGATAATTTATTGAGCTGAACATTGATGCAGTAAAAAGATACTGATCTCACTATTTTTAATGGCTGCTACAGTCTTCCCTTAGATGAATGTTTACTATTTTATTTAACTATTTCCCTACTATTTGGATATTTATGTTGAACTTATGTTTTTACTCCTATTATAATGCTGCAGTGAACAACCTTGTACATAAATCTTTTTTCCATTTGCATGTTGGAAAAAAAGGTAGATGTATAAGGTTGTAACATAAAATACATTTTAGCAGAAGAACCGATGCTTGAAAAGGAATACACATTGTAAAGATGAATGAACATGGTCATATAAACCTGCACAAAAAAAACAAAAAAGGTACCAATTTGTATTTTTCACTAACAAGACATTATTGCTTAATTTCCATAACCTGGAAAATTACAGGGTGGTATTGGTCTTTTACCACCATTGGTCTCTCTAATAGGTGAAAACTTTTTTTCACTGCTGTATTTATTTGTACTTTTAAATTATTGGTGAAGTTGAAAAACTTTTCATGTTATTAGCCATTTGTTTACTATTTTTTATGAGCTACTTATTTATGTTTTTCTCTTTTTCTTTCCCTCGAAGAAGTGGTTTACTTCTAATAATATGTATTAAGAATACTAACCCTTTTCAAGGGGTGCAAAATATTTTTTCTGGTTTGTTATTTGGCATTTGTCTTTATTAATGGTGATTTTTGGCCTTAGAATGAGTAGTTTAAATTTTTATGTGTTCTGTTTCATGTTTTCCTTGTTTTCTAGTATCTTGTCAGACTTGAAGTCCTGAGGCAAATTTTTCAGAATTTGTCTTGTGCTGAC
>NW_011889042.1:245612-316116 GCF_000151845.1 Pteropus vampyrus
TATAAACCTGCACAAAAAAAACAAAAAAGGTACCAATTTGTATTTTTCACTAACAAGACATTATTGCTTAATTTCCATAACCTGGAAAATTACAGGGTGGTATTGGTCTTTTACCACCATTGGTCTCTCTAATAGGTGAAAACTTTTTTTCACTGCTGTATTTATTTGTACTTTTAAATTATTGGTGAAGTTGAAAAACTTTTCATGTTATTAGCCATTCGTTTACTATTTTTTATGAGCTACTTATTTATGTTTTTCTCTTTTTTTTCCCCTCGAAGAAGTGGTTTACTTCTAATAATATGTATTAAGAATACTAACCCTTTTCAAGTGGTGCAAAATATTTTTTCTGGTTTGTTATTTGGCATTTGTCTTTATTAATGGTGATTTTTGGCCTTAGAATGAGTAGTTTAAATTTTTATGTGTTCTGTTTCATGTTTTCCTTGTTTTCTAGTATCTTGTCAGACTTGAAGTCCTGAGGCAAATTTTTCAGAATTTGTCTTGTGCTGACCATTTCGTATCATTTCTTTCTGGAACATAGTGTACCCTTTGGTTGTTCCAGGGAAGGAGATCAAGGTAATATCAGACAAGTCCTGCCCACACATCCTGGGCTGGCCTCCCAGACACTGGTCTGGAGCAACTAATACAAGCAGTCTAGTTCCTCAAGGCCTTTATGAATGCTTCTTTGATACTGGCCTCTGAAGCCTTTGATATGGGTCAAAGAAGAACGTTTACTTTTTATCCAACAGCCAAATTATATACTACATGAGAAGTCATACTTTATTTCCTTCTCAATTATATTTTCGAATCTAGTTTATTGGATGACACCACCCAAATAATACTATGCCGACTATTTTTTTAAATCATAACATTTGAAATTTAACTGAATGATTCCTTTCCCTTATATTTTAAGAGAAATCGATACCTCCAAAATTAATCTCCCCTTTCTTAATTAAAATTAAATTAAAATCCCCAAATTTCCTCTTTCCCCATTCTTCTTATTCAGGGCTCTAACTGGAGAGGTCTCATTTAGATATTAGCTTATTGTCAGGGTTCTTTCCTTGACACTGTAGCTCTGTCCACTAGACTGACCTACTGTGGTTCTTCCAGCTCCTTCTAGAATGTTCCAACCTAATTTGGTACTTTTCCTGAATTCTAGAAGAACACACAAAAAACTTTCAGCATAATCCCCTTGTTCACAAAACATCATTTCCTAAGCAATAGTGATTTTCCATAATCTAAAGCAATCTAAATCCATAGGCTCGGTGCCAGCCTAGTAGGATCTGCATTGTTGGGGCCATTGAGTAGAGACAACAAGAAAGGGCTTCCTTGCTATAGATTTGCTGTGAGTCTTGTCAGTTCATTCCATATATTCAGAGAATACTACCGTGGAATTAAAACTCAATTGGGAAAAAATCCACAATGAGAAGTTGTGATACTAAGCTTCCCATGGCCTGTGAAGAAAAATCTAACTTGCGTATAAACTTCTACTTTTCAGACAATAGCGTCTGAATTACTTTCGTCTCTTTGCAAAAGGAAAAAGAAACTTATTGGGTATTCCTAAGACCCAGACTAGTGAGCTTTTTTTTTTCTTTCTGTGCATCATCCAACCTCTTTCATGGTGAGCAGTAGCAGCTCACTTCCCACTACAGAAACCTAAGAGGCAAATCCCCCGCCTCCCCGCTCCGCCCCCACCCCCACCTTCTTTCCACTTCCCAGCAGGCAGAAAGGCAGAACACAAGACCAAATAAATGCTGCTACTGGGGAATTTGAGTCTTGAGTGAGTGATGAAAAGATGAAATGATGGTCAATTCATTCAGAAGAGGGGCTTCAGTGGCACTGTCTTTTCAAGGCAGGGACAATAAATACTTCTTGATAAAAGACAGATGCCTCTCAGGTCTGAGTTGTCTTGGCCTCTGTTCATTTTCTGAGCTTGATTCTCCAGAATTGCATTGATTCTGTGATTGTGAGCCAATCACAAGCTAGACACAGGGAGGGATACCCCCCAAAGAAGGAACCCAAAACAATGACAGATGGATCACTACATCTTCTTTCTGCTTTCTTTTAGTGTTTATCCCATGTATTTAAAACCTATGCATTTCTATTTCATCTTTAGTTCTTGTATTCCTGGCACCCAAATGCCAAAGAGAGTCTTAAGATGTGGCACTTTCTTTTAGGGATATGATTCTACTTGTTTATAAAAGGCACGTCTCCAAGCAAACTTTATAGTTTTGTATTCCCCACCATTTCATCTCCACTGCTTCTGCGGCCCTTTGTTGTTTTGTGTACCCCAGTGGCTGTTGCTGCTACTGCTTGCAGCTCCACAGTTCCTTAGAATTGTATTTCCTGGTTCTAGGTGAGGTCCTGCCATTGTGTGCATTCCTGGACCAGTTGAAAAATCTCTCCCCCACTTATTCATTGTTCAAAAAGCTAGCACAACTTTTAAAGAGAAACAGATAAAATCTTCAAGACCTTGCGGTAAACAAAGAGTTCTTAGAGAGGGCACAAAAAGATTAACCACAAAAGAATAGGTGATAAATAAGGCTTTGCCAAAATTAAAAACTTCAATTATTTGAAAGGAACCATCAAAAAAATGAAAAAGCAAGACATAGACTGGGAGAAAATATTCACAATGCATATCTCTGAAAAAGATTTGTATTATATATATGAATACAAATATATTACTACACAATATGAAGACAGACATCCCAGTTTTTCAAATGGGCAAAAGATTTGGGCAGACACTTCTCAAAAAAGTTATACAGGTGGCCAATAAGCACATAAAAAGATGTTCTACATCATTGGTCATCCAGGAGATGCAAATCAAACCACAATGAGATACCACCACAATAAGATACCACTGCATACCCATTAGAATGACTAAAGTTAAAAAGATTGATAATACCAAGAGTTGACAAGGATATGGAGCAACTGGAATTCACATATATTGCTGGTGGGAATGCAAAATGATACAGCCACTTTAGAAAAACAGTTTGGCTTTTTCTTCTAAAGTTAAACCTGCACTTATCATATAACCTAGCCATTTCTTTCCTAAATATTTACCCAAGATGAATGAAAAGGCATGTCCATATCAAAACATGTACTGAAATATTCACGGCAGCTTTAATTAAAATAGCCAAACCTGGAAATAACCCAAATATCTGAATGAATAAACAAATTGTGGTATACTCATACAATGGAATACTACTCAGAAATTAAATGCAAACTGATACGTTTTTCAGCTGGTCCATGCAGCAACATGAGTGAATCTCAGAATTATTATAAAAATAATTAACGAGACACAAAAAGCTACATACTGTATGCTTGACCTTAATAGAACTATAGAAAAGGCAAATATAAGATACAGTGACAGAAAACACATCAGTGGATCCCTGAGGCTGTGGATGGGAGGATTGACTGCATAGGAAAATAAGGGAACTTTTGTAGGGTAGTTGTAATAGTGGTTACATGGATGTATACATTTGTTTAAAGATAGAAAACTATATACTTAATATGGGTGTGCTTTATAGTATATACATTATACATCAATAAAGCTAAATTTTAAAAAATGCTAGCACTGAACCACCTATACTTTTTCTCTGCTTTCAGGCACCATTGAGGTTGAATTATGTCCCCCAAAAAGATATGTTGAAGTTCTATCCCCCGATACCTTAGAATGTGGTCTTATTTGGAAACAGGGTCTTTGCAAATATAATCAAGATGAGATTATACTAGATTAGAGTGGACCCTGATCCATGACTGTTGTCATGATAAGAAGAGGAAATTTGGACAGAGACTCACAGAGAGAACACCATGTAATAATGGAGGCAGAGATTGGAATTGTGAGACTGCAAACCAAGGAACACCAAGAATTGCTGGCAATCACCAGAAGCTAGGAAGAGGAAGGGAAGAATTTTCCCTTATAACCTTCAGAGAGATCATGGCCCTGTTGACACCTTGATTTTGGATTTCTAGCCTCCAGAACTTTGAGAGAATAAATTTCTGTTGTTTAAAGATACCCAGTTTGTGGCAACTTGCTACAGTAACTCTAGGAAACTAATACGGGCACTCAGAATTATTTTCATAAATACTCTTCCAACTACTGCTTTGTGGTGAGGTTCTAGAGTGAAATATGATGTCAATGAGCTTGAGGTCTGAAAACTTCCTCTTAACTCAGCACCTCCTTAGGGAGCTAGCCTTCCATTGTCAGCCCAGCATCCAACCCACCTTTTGTGGTGCTGTCATGTGTGCTGTTGCCTGGCTTCTGTTTCAGGGATCTCAGTACCTGTGGTTTTCCCTCAGTTTCATATGCATTCCAAGCTCAGCTTCATATACATCCTAAGCATGCTGCTTTTAGCATATATCTTTGTATGTGGGATGGACTATAGTATTTCAAATGTTAATGTGCATTTCTCTATTCTCCAGATCTTTTTTTTTTTTTTTGGCTTTTCTAGAAGAGATTTTTTTCACAACCTAGAATTAGTTCAAATTCTCCCAAATGGGGGTAGAGGGAGGACACATTACTGTGGAATATCAGGAACAAAAGTCAGTAAAATTTGGTTTGTGAGTTCAAAAGCTGGACTTGTATTGTAAAGCAAAAAATATTAAGAAAAAGATTAACAATAGCCAGAAGAGAGAAACGGACAGGTAGAGACTGAGGATTTGACAACCTCTTCTCAATTCCACCCCCACCCGCCCAGTCCTACCCTTGGGTGTTTAAACTCCGAAGAGAGGAAGGACCAAGTAGAAACAAATCCACATATACTGTATTTTAAAAATGAATTTAGATATAATTGAATTTGACTGTTTGTCTTAAATTGGCAAGATTGTTTTCTGCCTCAGGCAGGATGGGAATTGTGATTGAATTGTAGAAAATAGTTTTATTTTTACACACCCTGCACTTGGAGGAACCTGAGAGAATGAGCGCCTCCTTCATTGTTTACACTGCGCACCTCACTCACCTCACCCTGGTATCAGCCCTGTTCTTTATTTGCTGCTTTTGGAGGGTACCTTTCAGCAACTTCCTGAACTTGGGCTTTTTCTGAGAGAGATCCAGCTACTTCTGAGACTATTACTTGACTCCTCCATTGTTAAATAACTTGGGGTCTCAAACATCTTCCCTGAAATAGTAACGATCGATAGATCGCCTATTTTCCAAGATCGTTATATATGAATAAAGGCTTTTTTTTTTCATATATCTCCTTTACTTGTGAGAGCAGTCTTTCTTTCTGATGGCCCCTCTCCTGAAAACCCCTAGTCTGTCCTCTGCCAATTCCCTATAAAACTACTGTTTGTTTCTCTGTTTAAAATTTCCTGTGGTCACTTTCTTTTTTACAGAAGCCCTTCTTACATCTCTCCCAACCTAACTCATAAAGCAGAGGATTCCCAGTAAAGACTCTCTTTAAATGACATTTCATAAACCTAAAGGCCAAAAGTGTCACTCATTTTTCTACCACTTTTTTTTCAGTTCCCATAGATTCTTCCATCTGTTGTTGAATGGACATTGTGGATCTCTGAAATCCATAAATATAATGGCTTATTTAATGACCAGTAAGGATTTCTAATCAGCAAAGGATGGGGAGTAGTGATGGTGTATCAGTTAAATTCTTTTGGATTTAAACATAGAAAATGACTGCTACATGATAAAAGGAAAAAAGATAAATTAGATGTTGAAGTAGCTGACAAATCTTGGAAAAAATAGTAGTCCTTTTTTTTCCATTTTGACCATTTTTAAGCATACAATTCAGTGGCACTGATTATATTTAAAATATTGTACAGTTATCACCACTATTTATTTCTAAAACTTTTTATCACCCCAAACAAAAACTTTACACTCATTAAGCAATAGCTGTCCATTCTCCTATCCTCCTAGCCCCTGGTAATCTCTATTCTACTTTCTGTGCTATGAATTTGACAGCTCTGGGTATTTCATATAAGTGGAATCATACAATATTTTTCCTTTCGTGTCTGGTTTATTTTACTTAGCATACTGTTTTCAAGGTTCATCCATGTTGTGGTATGTATCAGAACTCTATTCCTTTTTATAGTTGAGTGGAGTATATATATCCTGTGTACACACACAGACACACACACACACACACATTTTTTTATTCATTCTTTCTGTGGATGAACACTTGGGATATTTCAATTTTTGGCTATTATGAATAATACTGCAATGTACATGGGTACACAAATATCTATTTGAGTCCCTGTTTTCAATACCCAGAAGTGGACTTGCTGGATCATATGGCAATTCTATGTTTAATTTTTTGAGGAACTACAATACTGTTTTCCATAAGTTCATTTTGAAGTAACAGTTATTTTTTACTGATTCCTTATGCGATTTAGAAAATATTCTTAATTGTGATCATATTGAAAAACCTAGAATGGTTAAAATAATTTTGCCTTTTTCCATTTCTCTGAAAAAAACCCATCAGGATTTTGCTAGAGATTGCATTGAATTTGTAGGTAACTTTGAGTAGTATTGACATTTTATATCGGATGTCTTTCCATTTATTTAGGTCTTTAATTTCATCCAGGCTTGTTTTATAGTTTCGGTATACAAATCTTGCACCTCCTTGGTTAAATTTATACCCAAGTATTTTATTCTTTTTGATGCTATTGTAAATGGAATTGTTTTTTTCCTCAAGGAGCTTACTATTTATTAAGAGTGTATATATACAAGCAATCTTTTTTATTGAGGTATAATTGAAATATAACATTATATTAGTTTCAGGTGTACAACATAATGACTTGATATTTGTATACGTTGCAAAATGATACCCACAACAAATCTAGTTACCATCCGTCACCATACATAATTATAAAAGATATTTTTTCCTATCATGGGGACTTATAAGATTTAATCTCTTATCAACTTTCAAATATGCAGTACAGTATTATTAGCTATAGTCACCATGCTGTACATTACATCTCCATGACTTATTTGGAATTGTTTTTTTCATTTCCTTTTCACATCGTATATAGCTAATGGGTGGAAACAACTGATTTCTGTGTGTTCATTTTGTATCCTTCAATTTTACTACGATAATTTATTAATCCTAACAGTTTTTTTGTGGATTGTTTAGAGCATTCTACATATAAGATCATACCATTTGAAAATAGAGAAAGTTTTACTTCTTCCTTTCCTATTTTGGTATCTTTTATTTTTTGTTCTTACATAATTGCTGTCCCTAGGTTGGAAGAATAAATACTAGAACAGCCCAGGCACCTCACAGAACTTCCCTTTAGGACATTTTCATAAGATATCTTCATTCTAAACTATTTCTGTGTATTTCCATTCACGATTGCAGTTCCTGGGGAATAGAATCTGCACATGCCCATGACCACTGGTGGCCTAATCCCTGTTGGTGAGATCTTAGGAGTAGCCAGCCTAGTGTGGTCATATGCCTTCTTTCTGTCTAGAGCGTGAGTCTGCTACCTGAAGAGAGTGATGGCAAAATGCCAAGCAGGTAAGGCAGTAAGTAATTTTGGTACGTGAGGATTCCACAGACAAACCACACCTATTTAGTCTGCATAAGGTTGATTCGGCGTCTATTTTCTTGTTGACTTGCTAGAGATAAGTAAAAAATTCACTGTTGGTACTCTTCTGTCCATTCAGGGTAGATGAGGGTTTCTGTGAGGCAATAAGCAAATTTTTTGTTTTGAATCAAAGCATTAGACCTAATGTCCACAGGAGAAGTAGGGAGCTCAGGTATTCCTAACCAAACAAAACCTGCCTACTATCCTCTAAAAAATCAGGATCAAGTCTATTATGTACTAAGACCTGGAGCTCAGATGTCACTTGAGGATCTATAGTTTACTGTGGACTTGCAACAGAAATCTCTCTTGTACTCTGACAGTATGTAATGTATTTGTTTTCTACTAATAAATGTACTCAAAGGGCCTGGTTTCTTCAGAAGGGGCACACCCCTTGAAAACTGGATCTCAACTTTATAACTTTGGATCATTCCCCAATTAAGCAACAGTGAATCTTGCAACACAATTTTGTACGGTCTAGTTTGAAAATGCCCCCTGGTGGACAGAACTGGTATGGTTTCCATTGGAAAAACCTGTCACAACGAAGTCACTGGGATAAGCATAGAGGACAAGCAGGGAAACAAACCCTCCACTTGGTTCCGCTTACCACACAAACCAGCCGAAATGCCCTTTGATGACTACACCACCTTTTCTCTTTTTTATTTCCCTCCAAATTAATCATGATACTGTTGCATCATGATGGAAGAAATTGGACACTCAGACAACTTTGTTAGAGGATGGAGAATTTATTAGCCAGTGGAGCACGTGGGGCCTAACAGCACAAAAGCACGAGTTCTCCTTGGTTAGATTTCTTACAGTTTATATACCTCTGCAGTGTCCATGCAAGGGGCACGTGATTCCTTTGTCTGAGGTTCTACATGCACCTCATGACTCAGGATGGGGAAGGGGAGTTTTGGGTAGAAGCTGCAAGGGGGAAGAAATTTCCAGACCACTAGTCCTATCTATTTACAGATTGTTTGTTTTGTAGGTGTGATGAGTTTCCAGAAGGCCATTCAGAGATCTATAGGATGTGGTTAATGTATAACCGGCTGAGTTAGTCATTTCTGCAAGCCCTTCCCTTTGCATTTTTCAGATGCCTCCTCTCTTCTCTTAATACAGTTATTGAGAGGAAAATATTTGTTATTCCAATGCATGTTATTGTGCTGTCCAAGTTGCTAGCTATTGGGACAGCAAGATATTTGGGAAAGTATATGGAGTAAGGGTTCAAGTGCTAGGCAATGATGGGAAATTAGACATTTGTATGTCCACTCTCCAACAGCATAGAATATTCAAGCCCAGTAGGAAAATCACTAAACCCCAAATCCCATATGTCATGTGAGAATTCAATAGATGCCTTATTATTTGCAAAAAGTATAAATAAATCATGACTGTTTCTCCCTATCCATGAGAGTAGCAACTAAAAGCTCCAAAAAATTTTTAAACAAAGGTAAGAAGCATCCCTTGACCTCAGACATGGAACACATATAGACAAGATCCTTGAAATCTCTTGAGAAAAGTCAGAGTAAAACTGAAATCCAATTTCTGGATTTAGACAGAAAAATTACCTGAAACTTATACAAGAACTTGAAACTTCATATTATCTGTGACTCCGCTTTTACTGAGTCACATGGCAGCGCATTACAGTTCTTATCTTCCTTCCTGTTTCTCTATCTTAGGGTTAGTGAAAGTATAGTTCTCCTTCTCTGACAACCAGGAATTTCATATTTGAATTTCAGCTAGAAGAAGTGACACGAATAAACACCCGCTTCAAGTTACGTCATCAATAATGGTGACCTTTCCTTGTATCCTTTCCCATACTCGTGATCTCACAGGAGTCCCATTTCCCTGCAGGGATTTTTACTGTGTTATTGCTCATTGACCTGTCCATGCTCATCTCTATGCTGTGAAGACCTTGAGGCCAGTGTTCTCTACTCTTTATATCCTCCTGGACCTGATGCGACTCCTGGCATTAAAAAGGCCCTTAAAATTTTAATTAATATAATTTATTCTATTCAATTTTGACCCTTCTTTTTCTAAAAAGGGTTTAAGGTGGCTGCCTATTAAAAACAGATAAAATATGGGGAAAAAATAGTGGTTTCTGGTGAGATAGTTTTAAAAATCAAGAGAGGAGCCTATCGCAGACCTGGGCTCCCACATTATATCCTCATGACCCATCTCTGCTTTCAGATGCAGCTTTGGTGGGTAAAGTTCCATGTGAACTCATGTGACAGTTCTATGTGGCAGTGCCATGTGTACATAGAGTGCATATTGCATATTCTGCCCCAGGACATTCTCCAATGCCACAGGAGTCTTCTAGACCCACAAATAAGTGCAATTTAGACAAACTCATTCAAAGGGAAATGGGAGTAAGTGATGATCCAGCCTTCTGTGGACCATTCCGAGAGCCATTTTGTAGTTTCTCAGGAGTCCCTGGCTAACTGAGGCCTCTGCTGCCCTCAGCAACATCCTAGATAATAACCCTTATGTGATCTTTTCCTTCTTTTTTTCATTATCCTCAGTCCCTCCTATAATCATCTTCCAAATAAACTACCTTCACCCAATTTCTCAGTTTTCAGATGAACACAATAGTTATCATTAGTATTTGAGTTCTCTGTAAAGGGGCTTGGTCTTGGAACCTGGTCCATCTAGGGAAATATGTCTGGGGACATGTGGGAACAAACCGATGGTTATGAGTATGAGAGAACACTGCAGAGAACAGAGACAGGTAAGAGTGGAGAGAAAAGAATGCAGACTTGGACAAGGCATAAGAGGAAGAGGTTTGACAGAATGAGGAGGAGGTGAATGGAGATCCTGGACCATCCAGAAGGGAGCATCTCTTCTAGGGAGGAGACTAGCTTAAGACTGTGCTGAAGCCATGTTGACATATTGCCATCCTTTATAATTCTTTCCCTAATTATTATTCTGATAGCTCTAATGGTTCTGTGAGCCCCAGACACATGAAGGAGCATGTAGTAATGGCTATTGTCTTCATTCCAGGGATAATATATGACAAATATGAAAACTGGAAGGGAGAACAGAGTGCATGATTCAGACCTTATCCCAGAGGATCCTTAGTTCATTTCTATCGTTCCTTAGCTCACTGTCTCCCTGCTTTGCTTGATATCTCCAGTTGGCCAGAAGGTAGACTTTCACTATAGATTAGGGAAAGGAAAGACTACTGAGCTCTTTACTTTTACCCTGTATATTTGATTCTCAAGTTCAGGAGTTATGGCTTGGCCTCAGTGCCAGGGTCACTTTAATACCCTCATAGGATCACACTGTTATGTCACTTTCCCCATTTCCCTCTCTGATTTATCCAGAAGAGTAATTCCCCTCTTCTCACACTTCTTGGGAATGGGGTTCTTGATCCTGTCACTCATTTCCTAAATTTACAAAGAAAAATTAAAGTCCATTAGGAACAGGTGGCATCTTTTACTATTGATATCTTTATATCTTCCATCCTTTGCAAAGGGAATATGTGCAAGAAGGCATGGCTTCAGACTTCTTTAAAAAAAAAAAAAAAAAAAAGCTTCGAGACAGCCTAAGCTTTCACATTCTGCCTGCCAAAAGCCTTAAAGTCAGCCAGAAATTAGTGACTAGGACCTTCTCCATTCCCATGTCTCTTCTGGTGCACAGCCCCATGCATTCCTGCAGTCTTTTAGAATACTGGAATACTGGAGCTTTTCAGAGTTCCCTATGGTTATCTAGTTTTGGAGGAGGTACTTTTAAATTCCTAGCTTGTCTTCTCTTGCTAACTCCAACTGAAAAGACAACCTTAAGCAGCTGCAGTGATGCCAGCAGATGGCTATTGTCTTGAAAATGTCCTGGGAATAGGGCTTTTTTTTCCTGCTGAACTGAAATCTGAGTCAAATCAAATAGCCACAACTCCTTAAGAATAGAGCTTTTCCAAGGAACTGCAAGATCAAACAAAGATTGACTGTGCTCTGGGGATGTTGCTTTTAACTGAGCTCCACAGAGGTCAGTCCTCTCCATTGGGCCATGAGATTGCTGGCTTTTTGTGGCTTCCATGAAAAATGAGCTTGGGAGAGAGGGTGGGTGGGAATAGCATCTCATCCACAAGTTAAAATATCACAGATCCCACTTTCTAACCAAACTTCAGTAGTTTCACTTGTATAGATGATTTTGAGTTTGTTCTGTGGCTTTGGTTAATTTCCAGAGTTCTAAAATGGTTGATTTTCATTGTTTTGCTAGTATTTTCATTGTTTTTGTGGGAAAGTTAGTTCACTATGGTCCTCACTCTGCCATTCTGTAAGTTGATCTCTAGGCAAGCTCATTCCTAAACATGGTTCTTCTCATGTATCCTGCATCTCTGAAGCAAAGTCTTTAAAGTTTGTCCTGCTTCCATCAAACTCAAGGTCAGACTATGAGTCTTCATCACAGTATGATTTAAATTTATTCTTATGTGGAATACCCCAGTTATCTTTAAGATGTTTGGTTCTCTTAAATGAAATTTCCAGAGGTCATTGGGACATATTTCATTGAGAGCATTCATTCCGCTAGCCTGCTGTGCAGTAGAAGACTGCTTACTCATAATGGCAGAAGGTGATAACTTGAATACTGTCAGGTTCTCTGTACAAGTGCCCTGGCTGGAACAAATCCTAATCAGTTCTTCTAGTTCTGTTTTTTATCCATCATTGCTACCTGTGGAAATGGGAAAAGCATCATGAGCTATTTCAGATGAGGTGCTAATCCTTTCTACTTAGCTCTGGATCTTTCACCCGGCATTAGTGGAGCCAGTCCATAAGCCTGTTCTCCAGACTTCTCAGTCCCTCCCCTAACAGTTCACATTGTCTATGTGTTGTTCATGACTTTACTGCTGTGCCTTTTTGGGGTCCTAGATGATAGTCTGACAAAAGTGTTCTGTCTTTAATGAGTTTTTATTATCCCACAATAATTGAGTGTGAGTAAAAGAAATATACACTTACTATTCTATCTACATGCAACTGATTTAAATAATCAAAGGAGAATTAACACCAGTGATGAAATTATACATCAGTGATGAAATGATGCAAGAGGGATGCAGATATATACCAAATCATAGAAGAATTTCTACTAGATAATGTTCACTTGGGACTTATTGTAAGACTAAAACCCATATATATCATTTCTAAGAGAATAATATTTTATCATGAAAACTAAGAGAAAATCTTGGTGGATCCCTGCTAATACCACCTAATCAGAAAAATAAAATCTAGAAAATGCTGTTTTTGTTTTTGTTTTGTTTTTTTATAGATGAGGCCATTACTGCTTGAAATCTCTTTTGATGCTATAGATCAATAGCACTTGAAGGCAACTGAACAGAGTTTAGGAAAGAAAAGAAAGTCACGACCACAGAAAATCCCATGGAGAGGTCTTTCCCTGACCATACATCTCGTTATAGCAGGTAGCTCATCTCAACACTGGGAGAACTTTACTTATTTTTACAGGCAAATGACCCTATGAGGCAGCTACCCTCAACTCAACCTATAAAATAACCAGGAAGGAAGCCATACATCTGTACCTAAAGCAGGAGCCAGGTAAAACAAAATATTGGATACCAAAAACTGTTACATGGAGCAGCAATATGAACCGTGGGAAAAGGTCCACCAAGACAAACTTCTGGGTAAGGATCTTTCCTGTTTGCATTTTAAAAAATGATCTCTCTTCATTATTTAAGAATAAATTATTCCCTTCACTCTTCAGCTTTTTCCTTCCATTCTCTCTCTTCCCATTCACAGACAAGCTTCTTGAATGACTTGCCTATATGATTATCTGGGTCTCTATCATCACCTCTTACTCACTCCTCAATCCATATCAGCCTAACTTTGGTCCCTACCACTCTGCTGCAACTTCTTGGGTTAAGGTAACAAGTAATCTTTTTATGGATCAATCCAATGGATGATTTTCAATCACAAACTCATTTGACCTCTTGATAACATTTGGCACTACTGTCCATGTTTGCCTTCTTAAAATTCTCCTCTTTTGGCTTTTGAACAGGACAATTTTTCTATTTTCCCCTACCTCTCTGACCACTCATTATCAGTCTTTCTCTAGTATTTATCCCTCGTACACCCAGCCCGGGTGCTTCAGAGGAGTGGGCCTGCTTGTCCTAAAATAGTTTCCCAGTCTCCCCATTCTTGACACGTTAGGCTAGATAATCCTTTGTTGTTGGGAGATGTCTCGTGCACGTACGATGTTTAGTAGTACCTCTGACCTCTACCCATTAGATGCCAGTGGCATACCCCTCCCCCAGTTGTGACAACCAAAAATGTCTCCAAATATTGCCAAATATCTCCTTAGGGGAAAAATTTCCTATGGTTTAGAACCATTGATCTGAAAATAATCCCACATGGCCTAGTGCTGATAAACACTGAGAGGTTTGCTGAAGTTTCTAGGAAAGTTCTTCATTTGAGAAAGAGCTATGGAAAGCCATTTTTTCTCTCCCGTCACATGGGGGAAGCATGCAATGCTGATTGCTACCGGCAGCTCTCCTATAACTGTGGATGAAGAAAGAGTTGGGTCTCATGACATCACTGAATCACTGGATCAACTAGTCCTAAAGCCTGCCCTTCCTCTGGATTTAGTCTTACATAATACACCTTCCAACCTTGCTTGCTCATCTTGTTACCTCCTGTTGTCTCATTTCCTTGTACCTGATTTTTTTAAATCTCTCAGCCTGTTCCCTTCAGATAGACATTTTGTTTGCACTGTTTGGTTTTCTACTTCAGTTTCCCAGCAGATACTATCTTTTATTCTCTTTCTCCATGTGTTGCATGGAGGCTAGCTATCTCACCACCCCCAACTCGCAGCTTCCAAGCCTCAGCCGGAAACTTCAGAAAAAACTGTGTACCAGTTGAGGGGCACCTGGAACACAGGAGTCAGAATAGAGGTCTGGCTGAGCTCCAGAACCTCCTTTCACTATACCTGAGGCTCAGTGGTGCCCTCTGCTGATACTAAGTCAGGAAGCTGAACAGCTCTAAACTGAAACCAATTTTCTTTGGAGTTTTAAGACCTTCACTTAATCCTGTGGAAGAATTAGAACTGAGAAATAGAAACAGGAAATCTGAAAGTTATGGGTCCTTGAAATAGAAATAGGAAATCTGAAAATTATGGGTCCTTGAAATTGAAGAGACATATAGACTTGAGGGGCTTAGATGAATGTTTTGGGGATATATGTTTTTGTCTGTTTGATTCCATTCTCTAT
Source organism: Pteropus vampyrus (assembly GCF_000151845.1). Lineage (NCBI taxonomy): Eukaryota > Metazoa > Chordata > Mammalia > Chiroptera > Pteropodidae > Pteropus > Pteropus vampyrus. The sequence goes on from NW_011889042.1 coordinate 260,353, forward strand.
CCCCAGTGACTGGAACAGTTCTAAACTGTGGTAAGTGTTCAGTAAATATTTGCCGAGTCAATGTGTGCTGATGAGTAAGCAAAGGGCTGGTCTACTAAGAAAGGCATAATCAGGAGCTTCATGCTCTTAGAAAGATAAAGAGAACAATTGCCTTCGTTCTTGATAAATCCCTATTCAAGGTCCCCTTCAGGCCTGTCCTCTGGTTCTGTGAGATACCCCTATACAGTATTTGTATAACAAATTCTTTTTTACTTATGCTGTCTTAAGGGGTTTGGTATAGATTGCCGTAGAGTTTTCATCTGGTCCCATGGCCCATTCAGAGAAAGGTATTCATTTCCCAATCATCTATAAGTTAGATGTGGCTATGTGAGTAAGATCTGGCTAATAGAATATAGGCAGAATTGTTCTGAGGCACTTCCACAAGACACAGATGCCTTAGACCACACTTGAGATACCTGTGCCTAGCTCAAGGACTGACCTGGGAAGCTCTGGTTCCCAAACAATGAAAAGATTGATAACCAAACATTTCTAGAATACCAGGGATTTTATCTCAGAGATGAGCCCTTTTATTGATCTGACAAAGTCCTCATAGTGGCACATTTTATTTCCTGACCCAATTCCCACTATACCAATCAATTTTCAATGTATCTGCCTCCATGAATAGCTCATTCCCTTCTAACAATTGCCTTCAGTTCAAATCCCAGATTTAGAAAGAGAGGAAACAAACCCTTTATTTAACCTTCAGTAGCCTAGCAAACAGCTGGCTCAGCAGGACTGAGCTGGTTGAGCAGGAAAGGATAAGACATTACTATCAGATACCAGAAACTGGTTTTTGAACTGCTTTAAATAACCATACCACAGAATGTCCCTCTTGTATTCATGGCCATTCTTCAAACTAGAAAACTCTAGTTGATTATCGTTCCCCATTCTTTCCCATTTCCCTGTGAATACATAGAGCAGCTTGGGGCCAGGAGTTTTTCTGGAGCACTAGTTGTAGAATGTCCAGCTGCACCTGACCCAAGCTTGCCTCTCTTCAGGATAATGAGAGCTTGGGGGACTCCATGGGATAATGAGAGCTTAGGGGACTTGCCCCGCAATAAGTTTCCTGTTGTGTCGGCATCATGTGTCTCTAGTATGTTTCTTACAACCCTATACCTGACAGAATCCTAGAGATTCTTTAAGAATCTCTAAGTCCACTGCCCACCAATAACTGAGATGGATGAACATGCCTATAATTTCAAATGGACACTCAAATAATGCCCACGTTTCTATTGCAGACATTATGACAGATCCACCTTTATCACCACTATAGAATTCATGTTTAGCAAATTACTATACTCCTCTTGGCAGATTATCTTGTTTCATAGTAATTATGGTTTTTCAATTCTGCTACTTCTCTGCACCCTCAGGATCACTTAAATCTTCTCTAGAAGCCCCATTCAGAACCTGGATAAACTACAGACCACCCTAGACAAATGACCTTCAAGACAGGCTATTCCCAGTTCCCTATTGAGGAGGAACAAGAGATTCCTATTTTTGGCAGTGCAGGTTCTTTAAGTTGGAAGAAAAATCCAAGGCAAACTGGTTTAATTAGAAAGGGAAACTGAAAAGACTTCGTAGTTTCCAGGGATGATAATGACTTAATTCAAATGTCAAAGAATGTCACTAGGACCTATCTCCCGGATCTTCTTCCTCTGAGGGTTAGCTTGATTTTAAAGCTGGTCCACTTCCTGGTAGCAAAATGGCTGCAGCAGTCCCAGCTTCACATTAGTAGACATGAAGCCCTGAGGCGAGTTCTCTTCCAGTAGCTCTGTTATTAGGGAGAAGCTTTTATCTCCCACAAGCCCTTGCAGATGTCTCCTCATATCTCATTGGCTTCTGATCAGGCTATGAGTTCATTAATAAACCCATCACTAAGGCTATAAAGATGGAATACGTTCATTGGCATAACCCAGTCTGGGCCCTCTCTAGGGCTGGGTTTGGGACCAATGCTACACAAGTGATATAGCTTGACAATGGGGAGGGAGTGATTCCTCAGAAGAAAATCATTGTATCAGTTTAGCAAAAGAAGGGCAAATGGATACTGGAGAGGAAAAAACAAAATGTCTACTAGAGTATCGGAACATAGATTATTTCATTTTAGTTGTACGTAAGTAGGCAGATTAAGCTATATTCCCATTATAAATGTAATCATTTTGTATGAATTCTTTCACTTCACCTCATTTTTCATTAAAGCCCTTCCAAGAATAATTACACAATAGAAACTCTTTCCACCATTCACCACTTAAATGATTTATCTAATTGATCAGACACTGATGCCCAAAGCACGCTAAACCTTCGGGGCCAGACTTCAATTCTCTGATACATCCACACACTGCTGCTCTCACATGTTGAGTCAATGCTGGTTCATAAACTGGTTTGTTCCAGTTCTTGTTTAATTACATATCTAATTAAATGTTGCATAACAATAAAATATGAGGGGAAGAAAAATAAGTTCTCTCTTTGAAAATTAGATTGAATGCTTTAGAAAAATCTGATGAAGGCAAATGATTAAAAAATAAAAAAGACCTGCTGTGAATTAGGTATGGGTACGACTACTGTAAAAGATTGCTGCTGGGTTGGGCAAGTCTTAAAATGAAGAAAGATTCTGTTCTGCTTTAAGGGCACTTAGTGTATGTTTTTAAGTTCTTGTTCCACTTTAAAGAAAGTCATAGATGACGCATTGTTGATGTGGTTTATGGAAAAAGGAAGAATGCTCAACTCCAAACAGTGGACTCATATTCAAAGTAAATGTCTTGACCCTACAGCGAAAGAATGGCAAATGAATACATGTTAATGTAAGTTAAAATAAAATGTTTAAGGTATATATGTATATGTGTGATGAAAGTATAAATTAAGCAGAGAAATCAATGAGCAGGAGAATTAGAACTGAATTTGGTAATTAGGAGGTAAGAAGTAGATGGTTCAGGATGGTAAAGAGGGCAGAGGCCAGAAGGTAAAGAGAGTAAGATGAAAAATAAAACTGCTGAAAAATTTAGTCGACAAGCTTAATAAAAATAATGATAAGAGCTAACTTAATAAGTGCTTATTGTAGGCAGGCATTATCCTAGACATTTTCATGCACTGTTTTTTTTTTTTTTTTACAACAACTTAAGAGGTAGATACTAAGTACCTTGCACTAAGTTAAACAGCTAGACAGTGAAATAGATTTTTCTGTTAAAGCACATGCTGGGGGAAAAAACTCAGGATTTTTTTGATGAAGAGAATATCCTAGGAAAAATATCAAAGGATTAAGTCAAAAGCAAACTTAATAGTTATTAAGCATTCTTGCTACGTGGCCGTTATTCATTTAAAAATACAAGCTTTCCCTCTTTAAATAGGCGATTTAATAGTTCACCTTTAAAAGTCAGTTTTGAATTTCACTCAAGTCCCACAGACTGGAGGGAGGCAGAAAATTAAAAAAACAAAACAAAACAAAACAATTATGTTATGCCGTACAGCTCAGCGCAGAGGAAGCAGTAAGTGTTCTAAAATAATCTTTTCCTACCTTAGCTGAGAAACCAAAAGTATCTTGTTAGCACCTAAAAATAAATGCAATGTTTAAATTTTATTAGTTTCTCTCTTAAAAGTGGTCTATTTTGATTTTATCTCTAATTTTGAAGAGCACACTATTTGGGGATTATAATCTTGCTCAACACAAGCAAAGAAAACAGTAATGCCGAGGAAAACTAAAGCACACAGCAATTACTTAAAGGAAAACAAAAACAAAGAGATTTTTTCCAATTATTTAAGCAAATAACTATTGTTTAACTTTTCAGAAAATGAGAAAAATCAAACTTTTCTTTAAGGAAAAGTAATAAATTCAGGAGTAGGCCAGATCTCTTTAGAAAAATAAAAGACTAAGCTAAGTGTATAAGTATCTGAAGAGAAAAGGTATAAATATTCTTCCCACATTAATGACTTTGAAACCAGTTATCTGCAGAAAACATGACAGATTGAATTTCCATGGCTAATTAAGAACACATGGAAGTTTGACACCTTTGGGACTCTGGCAGCAGTGATTCTAATTTTGTGTCTTCTAGCAATTTACATTTCGAACACAATGAATGTGACAGTGGTAGCCAGATTAGAGTGATTATTTTGTTTAAATACTGAGTTGTAAAATCTGAGTTACAGAATTTAACCTCTTGAGACACATAATCGCAAAGTTCTAAATACACAGGGTGGTTCTAGTAGATGTACAATGGACTACTATTTAGTAGAAGTTACTGATATTTTCTAACTATGGGAAGAAACAATGGCAAATTAATTAGATTCTTATTTAGCTTCCAAAACTAATTCTTTTAGTGTATGTTTGAAGATTTCTAACTTGATAATTAAAAGCAAGATGTGACTCTTAAATCAACAAATCAGTGGATAAGAATAATTAACCCTGAAATAGATCCAAGGGTATATAAAAACTTACTATCCAATAATAGGGGTGTTTCTAACAGATAAAAAATGAATCATTTCACAAAAGACATTGGGAAACATACATATTTGAAAGAAATTCAAATTCACTTCATGCCAGATTAATTCCAGATAAACTTGAATGTAAAAATGCATTTTAATCATAAAAATGTTAGAAGAAAACATGATATTTAGTCCTGTTTAACTGATCTCAGAAATAAAAAGGACATTTAAAGCATAAAACCACTGGAAATATAAGGAAGGAAAGTTCAAGAGGTTTTTTAGTATATTCTGTCCTATATTTTCTTCTAATTTTTCAAAAACTCATTTACTATTATAATCAAAGTTGCTGCAAAGGTTATAGTATATAGTAAATTTCTAGCAGTGGAATTTCTAGGTCAAAGGAGATACGTAGTTCAAATTTCAGTTGGTATAGGCTGAAATAGAAATATCAAATTATATTCCCACTAAAATGAGACTACTTGTCTCCACACCTTTCCCAGCCCTACATATTATCAAACTTAAAAGGTTTTTGCCAATCTAATAGGTGAAAAAATCTTATTGCTTCTTCTTGTATTTTTATATTTTTCCTTTGTGGATTTATTTATTAGTTATTTTTTATGGAAGTATAATTGACTTACAACATTATATTAGTTTCAAGTGTACAGGTAATGATTTGATATTTGTATATATTGCACAATGATCACCACAATAGTTAACATACCATAGTTACAGAATATTTTTTCTTGAGATGAGAACTTTTAAGATCTATTCTCTTAGCAACTTCCAAATACACATGCAATACAGTGTTATTAACTATAGTCACCATGCTGTACAATTTATGACTTACATATTTTAAAACTGGAAATCTGTACCTTTTGACTCTGTTCACCCATTTGTTCCTCCATCCCCCAACTCTGGCAGCCACCAATCTCTTCTTTGTATCTATGAGCTTGGTTGCTTTTTTTTTTTTCTCCTTTTTTAGATTCCACATATAAGTAGGATCATCATACAGTATTTTTCTTTCTCTGATTTATTTCACATAGCATAATGCTCTTAAAGTTTACTCATGTTGTCACAAATGGCAAGATTTCTTTTTTTATGACTGAAGTACTATTCCTGTGTATGTTTATGTATCACATTTTCTTTATTCATTCATCTGTTGATATACTTAGACTGTTACCATATCTTGGTAAATAATGCTGCAATGAACATGGCAGTGCACATATCTTTTTGAGTTAGTATTTTTGTTTTTTCCAGATAAATACACAGAAATGGAATTGCTAGATCATATGGTAATTCTATTTTTATTTTTTAGCAGAATCCTCAGTACCTACATATTTTTAACTTAATTTAGCTCTTTAATCTACTTGCCATTTTATCTTATTTTTAAATTTATTTTTATTATTTGTTTAAATTTTAAAGCTGGTATGAATTAAGGACTTCATCTTTTTTTCCTCCCTCAAGGATAGCAAATTGTCCCAACAAAGGATAGCTGATGTCCTAACAGGTTAGTGAATAATCAGTCCTTTCCTCAATTATTTGAAATGCCACATCCAGCACATACTTCTTCTCATATATACATCGATCTCTTTCTGGACTCTGTTCTATTCTGTTGATCCATTTGGCCATTTCTCTGCCACTGTCAACTTTATAAAATATTCTGATATCTGCAGGGCAACTAACCATCTTAATATACTTCATTTTCAATAACATCTTGGCTATTCTTATTCATTTTGTCTTCCAGATAAATTTTAAAATCTACTTGTCAAATAAAAAGAAATCCAGTTGGGATTTTGATTAAAAATTATAATAAATTTATAATTTGAGACAAATTATGTTTCCAAGAACATGGCAGCATTTCGCACTTATTCAGGGATTAATTTTTTCCTATGGCAAAGTTTCATAGTTTTCTTCATATCAGTTTTATACATTCTTGCTAATGAATTAATTAATCAAGTCACTTAACTTTTGTCCTAGGCTCAGGGGATATAGTATTGAATAAATTCCCTGTTCTCATGGAGACTATATTCTAATTGAGAGAGAGAGAGACAGTTAATAGACAAATAAACAGAAAAGATCAGATAGTGAGAAGTCCTTTACAGAATTAAAATAGGGTTATATGATAGATATTAGGTGGCTACTTTTGACTGGATGGTTAGGAAGTCCCTTAATATGTCAACTGGGATCTGAATAACAAAAAGAATCTACCCTTGTAAAGCTGCTGGATGTGTGGGGTGGTGGTTAGAGGATGGGGGGGCGGGTGGAGCACTCTATGGAGAGGCAATAGCTAATGTAAAATCCCTAAGTCTCCTAATAGCTTGGCCTGTTAAAGGAACTGAAAGGCCAGTGAGGCCGGAGGGGGTGGGGAATGGGGAAACTGTTATGAAATGATGTTAGATAAACATTTAGGAACCAAATAGATCATGTAGGCCTTCATAAAGAGTTTGTATACTATTTTAAATGTGATGGGAAATCATGGAGTGTATTGAATAGGGGAATGACTTAATCTGATTTATGAATTTGAAAGAGCACGATAGTAGCTAGTAGAAAAGGATTGCAGAGGGTCAACAGTAAAAGAAAGGAGACTTGTGAGGAGGCTTATGTAGTGGTCCAAGTGAGAAGTAATGATGGCTTGGACTGGGATGTAGTGGTAGAGGTAGTGAGAAGTGGTGGGTTCAGTATTGATTTTGAAGATTTAGTTAAAAAGATTTGATGATGAATTACAAGGAATGGAAATTGCTGGTGGGGGGGTTGTGGGGTGGAGAGGAGAGTAGAGGAAAGAGGAATAAAAAAACTGTATTTTGGCTTGAGCGTCATGGTAAATGGTAATGGTGATACTGATATGGGTAAGACTACAGAAGGAGAAAATATGGAGAAGAAATCGAGAGTTTGTTTTGGCCATATTAAGGTGAAATGCCCATTGGACATCTATGTGGAACTGGCAAGTGTGCAGTTGCACATAGAGTCTGGGATTCAGGGTCAAGTTTAAGACTAGAGATATAAATTTGGGAGTCATCCCCAGATAGTTTTTAGAGCTATGGTCTTGGATGGTGTTTCCTAGTGAGAGTATGTAGGAAAAGGAAAGAGCCCATGACAAAGCACTGGGTACTCCTAACAATTTAAAGTCTAGCAGGGGAGTAATCAACAAAGGAAAATGAGAAGGGGTTGTCAGTCACAGAGGTTGGAAGAAACCCATTATAGTATGATGTCTTAAAACAAAGAGAAAAGTTTTAGGAAGGAAGTAATGGTTTAACTTGCTACTAAGTTTCAAGAAGTAACAATAGTTCTACTTTCTGCTTCAGCTGGGACAGAAGTCAATAAGAAAGGAAAGTTATTAGCTTTGAAAACATGTCTGGTTATGTCATAAAAACAGACTTAGTGGCATGATGGGGATGGATGCTCTATTGGATGGGTTAAGGAGAAATTATGAGGTAGGAACTAGAAGTAGAATCAAGATAAAGACAACTCTTTCAAGGTTTTTCTGTAAAGGAGGGCAGAGGAATGGGGTAGTCTATGGAGTTGAAGTAGTTTTTTTCTTGTTGTTAAAATGGACAGCAGAATATTTATCATTGTACACAGATGGAAATGACCCAGTAGAAAAGGAGATATTGATGATATAGGAGCAACAAAAGTATAATTGGTAGAGCAAAACTCCCAAGAAGGAGAGAGGAGAAAGGATCTAGAACAGGGGTCCCCAACCCTCAGGCCGTGGACTGGTACAGGTCCATGGCCTGTCAGGAACTGGGCTGCACAGCAGGAGGTGAGCGGTGGGTCAGCAAGAGAAACTTTATCTGTATTTGCAGCTGCTCCCTAGTGCTAGCATCACGGGCTCAGCTCCACTTCAGATCCTCAGGTATTAGATTCTCATAGGAGCACAAGTCTGGTGCCAAAAAGGTTAGAGACCACTGATCTAGATCACAAATGGATGAACTGCCGTTAATAGTAGCAAGGACATTTCACCATGAGAGGATGAGGAACTGAGAAGCTAGGGTGTTGGATGAAAAATGTGGATAAAAATTTAGAAAATAAAGTGGCCGAAAAGTGACAAGAATAGTGGAAGAAAAGAAGACAGTGAGCCATGAATAAATGAAGGGGGAGTTACCAGGAATCAGTAGACAATAGCCTCTTGGCGTAGTGGTAGTTGGCATTAACTTTAGAAGAGCTTGGCTTTCGATGAAGGAAGAGAAATGATTTGGAGGAAACATGAGCAGGTTCAAGGATAAGACTACCTGTGAGAGGAAAAATTATCTCCTGTATGTGAAAAGTTGCAAGGGAGTTAGTTTTGCCACGTGATAAGCCAATTTTCAGTTGGAACAGAAAGTTGATGGAAACATTTAAAGAAGAGGTGAAAAATAAAGGAAATGGCTGTTAACAGATGTTGAAATCCAAAGTGCAGAATGAAATTATTAGGATGGTTGGGATAATGAATCAGATCCTAGAAGTAGAGGGTAGCATGGAGATGCTAATCTGAGTAATGATGGATGACCTGGAGGCTACAGGTTGTGATTGAGTGAAAAGTATTATAATGAAGGAATTATCTTCCTGTAACCTATAGAAGAGGTAAGGTGGGTAAATTGTTTAAGAATATAGAACTATACAAACTGTTCTCTCTTGCAAGTCTTGTGGTATGGAGGCTACTGGATTAAAATTGTTAGTATTTCCTTTAGTATTTTTGCATTTATAGTTATAATACATGGTCTACAGATTTCCTTCTAGTGTTTTGTTAGGTTTTGATAACAGGATTATGATCATATTTCAAAACAAACTGGGATTTTTTTCCCAAGTATTTTTACACTCTGGAACCACCTGATCTTGTGCATTTTTTAATTAATCTGTTTACATTTTCTACATTTTGAGCTGATTTTACTTATTTGTATTTTTATTGGCACATGGATTTTTTCTATTTGTATTTCTTTTATCACTTGTTGGTATGAACATTTTCCCCATTCCCATTTCTGTACTAGTATCATTCCATGTGAAAATCTCGAAGGCTGAACAAGAAAGGGCACACAGGAGAGCTGATGAAGTGGCCGAAAGACTGAAAAAATGAACTTTAAACTGATCCAGTAAAGGAACTTTGCTGCTGAGAACATACTAACCTGTCCACTTTGAGGCTTATTTTAATTCTGTGGAAATCCGTGCAAAGGTTTTAGCGTTTAGATTGTAACCTACTGGGCGAAAGGGGGGAACACAAATTGTTAGAGCACTGGAACACTAAGCAGTTTTTCTAAGTTATTTTCAAGTGTGCTGGGCTCGTTGGAAAACAGTTAAAATCTAACCCTTTTAGGTCTCCGACATACCCAAGTATGTGAAACGAGACAGTGCAGCTGATAGTGTAAACTTCCCGTTTTCTTAACAATGCAAACTGGATTGCCTCCCTCAACTCCCAGTTGGATACATCCCACCCAAATCCAGTTCTAGAGTGCCACACTTTTTCCAGCCTGTTCACAAATGACTTTTCGAAGTGAGGTTTCCCGCCATTTCAATTCCAGGAATGGAAGGTCTTTCCCCTTAGATTCGTGGGAGGCCTGACTCAACACGGCTTTCCCCGCAAGGCAAGCAGCTGAACGTCAAGGCCAGTAGGCTGCATTACTACTCAGGACTGAGTAAAGGGGTGACAGACCACGCTGCCTGAATAAGCGTTCAGCATGCACGGATAACCCGGAGGTCGAAAACCCCCACGGCAAAAGGAAAGCGAACGGGTAGTGCGCGGGCTCCGCGCCCGCGCTGCGAGAACGAAGCGCGGCCGTTGCAGGGAGGAGCGAGGGGTGGGGGCGGAGGGCGGGTTTTCCCCGACTCGGTTCGGGATTGGTCGGGCTCAGAGAACCGAGTGACGATAGCCCTGGAGGATGTCTGATTTGTGTGGTGGGCGCGGGCAGGCGGGGGAAACGCATTGCGCAGGCGCAGCTGCTCGGCTCTTGCCCTAGCGCTACGGCCCAGCTCTCGCGGACAAGTCCCGGCAACGCGCCCCCCCCTCCCTTTGGGACCGCCCCCTCCCCCTTCTCGGCGTCGTCGAAGGTAAACAATAGTTGGCCGGCGAGCGCCGAGTGCGTCTCCCGCCGCCGGATTCGGCGGGCTGCGTGAGACTGGCGGGATCCCGGCCAGCCGGCCATGGCGGGGCTGTACTCACTGGGAGTGAGCGTCTTCTCCGACCAGGGCGGGAGGAAGTACATGGAGGACGTTACTCAAATCGTGGTGGAGCCCGAGCCGACGGCTGAAGAAAAGCCCTTGCCGCGGCGATCGCTGTCTCAGTCATCGCCTCTGCAGCCGTCATCGCCGGCTCTTCCTGGCGGCGGAGCCCCGGGGAAAGGCCCAGCGGTGGCAGCGGGAGAAGCTCGCGACCCTCCCCCGGACTCTGGGGCCTCGCCGGCTCCTGGCCGCTGCTGTCGCCGCCGTTCCTCTGTGGCATTTTTCGCCGTGTGCGACGGGCACGGCGGGCGGGAAGCTGCACAGTTTGCCCGGGATCACTTATGGGGTTTCATCAAGAAGCAGAAGGGATTCACCTCATCCGAGCCGGCGAAGGTTTGCGCTGCCATCCGCAAGGGCTTCCTCGCTTGTCACCTCGCCATGTGGAAGAAATTGGGTAAGTTACCCGGCTTGTTTGGCGCCCGCCTCTTTTTCAGGCAGTTGAGGTTTTATAGTACCAGCACCGCGTGGGCCCCCTGCACCGAGAGCTCTGTCGAAGTGTACATTGATGGAAATGAACACTTCTTGGTCTAATAGCACTTTCCAGGGTGGAGGTCCGGAAAAACGAAGTGGCCCTGGGAAAGATAGGATTGTTGCCCCCCTGTAGCCGCTCCTCGCTTTATTTCCACCCTTCAAGGATCAATGGGAAGCCTCCCTCTTCCTCTGTGGCTTCAGTTTGGGTGGCAGCGGGGGAAAAAGTATTTTAAACATGGCGCCAGATTTTGGCCAAAGGGTGAATCGAAGACATGTTGCTCTTTGGGCCACGCGAAGGAACCAGGAGATAACAAAAATTAGAGTGTTTCCTTAGACTCTTGTAATTTTGCTCTTGAAGGACTTGTTCCTATCGGTTGCCTCCTATCCCTGGTGTCAGTTCTCCAAATTGATCCCAGGTGGCTGGTAGTTGGCGTGAACTGTAGGCTAATTTAAGAAGGCTAAAATGTAATCATTCGGCGACATAAAGTCTTGGAAAGAATTCAGTTGTTGTGATCATAAAGTGTTTTTAGGATCTTTATGCTTGTACTGCTTATGAAAAGCAAAAAGCGCAGAATGCGTTGTTAGCCCTTAAACTGGTCCCGCGTTAAGAATGTGTGTTAAATTCGGCCAGGGCTTTTTAATAATACAGTACACGTTTTTTGGGGGTAGTTGGCCTTAGTTATTTGCTGTCAGATAGTTCTTATCAGTTCCGAATTAAAAGTACTTGATAGTTGTAGCTGCCTGTCAAAGTAGCAAGAGATAAGGCGAATTTACTGATATGTTAAAAGGAAAGAGGCTTTAATGTCTAAAAATTCGGTGTGGTTGTAGTTTCATCTAAGCTTTAGGAATAGTTTTCTAAAGCAATGTTTCTGTATTCAGCTTATGTTATATAGTTATAGTTGCTTATCCATTTCTGTGAATGAATGGCATAAATCTTTTTTAGAGAAAAGGTAATACTTTTGTCATTAAAGAAAATCCTCTTGTTTATGGTAGCATAATGTTTATTTTCAGTAGAGAGAATAGTGTAAAGATTGGTCAAATACAGAACATTTTTTAAAAGGTATTGTAGAGTTGTAGGCTGGCTTCTTTCAAAGTCTGTTTTTTATTTGACTGGCTTTCTGCCAAGAATTACTTGATTGACTCATAGAACAACCAGTCCGCCTTTTGGAGGCGTTTCCCATCCAATCCCAGAGGCCCCTATTATGGATTTGTTTTGTTTTTGTGTAGGCGGAGCAGAGCTGGAAGCACTGCAGTATATTCCAGAAATATGCCATTTCATTGCCTGCAGTTGAAGTAGGAGTGGACAGCAAGACAAGATAGAGGAAGATTAGACACAAAGAACTAGAGTCCTGTTTATTTTGCAGTACACTTGGAGCAATGTGGATTTGCCATATATTTGAACTAAAAGGATAATGTATAAACCCTGTTACTTGAGCATTTTTTAATGAAGCAGGGACAATGCTTTTAAATGTGAATATGCATGTTTTTTGATGTACACGTACTTTTTAAATCAAGCTTTCTTTCCTGTGAGCATGGTTTAGAGCCTTATATACTAGACAAATGTAAAAGTTTGCTGTGTTCCACAGCCAACCTGTACTCCATCCTCAAAACTTGAATAGAAAAAGAGTGTGCTGAGTAAATGAAAATCAGGACACAGGAGATGCAGGTTTTATTTTTTTTAATTATACTTCAGTCCCAAATTCATGGATGGCTTCTCATTTTCTATAGAATAAACAATATAGTTTATAATCTACAGGGCCAAGCCATTCTCAGCCCAACTTCAGACTCCTTATTCAATTTTATCTGTTACACACATTTCTATCACATAAGTCTACTCATCTTTTTTTCTAGGGCACATTCCATTTTCTTGAATTCCCCCTCCTCTCTCATAAAAGAAAACTGAAAGATATACTCCTTGGTCTCTAAGTCAGTATATTTTCTTCTGAGAAGAGGTGTTTCTTTTGGAATTAAACATCCTTTGTTTTTACGTTTGTAGTACTCCTTGGGTTATAGCAGCTGTTCTCGGGAAACGTTTTGCCCTCCGAACCCTTAGTACTTTTAAATTATTGAAGACCACAAAGAACCTTTATGTGGGCTACATCTTTCTTTTTTACTATTTGAGAAATTAAAACTGAGAAATTAAAAAATTTATTGATCTATTAAATAAACATGTTAACATATTTTTAAATGAAAAATCACTTTTCCAAAATAAATATTGAAATAAGTATTCTCACATCTGCTTCTGTGTTAAGTCTGTTGCGCTGTCTTGTCTTGTTGAATTATATAAAGAAAAGGAAGTCTCACACATGTAGCAAGAAAAGGAAGAATAGTTTGCCTCTTCAGATAATTGTGGGTATTCTATACCAAAGTGGTATTTTCTTAAAGTTAGTCAAAATGGAATCTTAAACCTTATGAATGAACCTTTTGTCATTTTATATTAAGCTCCATTGGTCTGTCTTGCACTTTGAATGAATCTTTTATCCATGTGTGATTTTGTGACATGATGCATTGGTCGTTGGAAAATAATGGTTACTGAATTATGTAGATCTTCTAAATATTCATGCATTTTATTATACAATAGCAAAACAACACATTTGTTAATATCACTGATCTCATCAGACAAGTCTTAAAATTAGGAAGCTATCAAGTTCACTGTAGTGGATCCACATTTTCCAAAATGTGAGTTTTTAAGCAGCAATTAGAAATTTATCATTGGCAGCAGATACTCTCAGTTGTCTCTCTTGAAGTGGAAAGCTCATGTATTGATTTTGAAGACAACGTATGCCAAATACCCAAGTCTTATTAACACAGCTTATTAGTCTTTCAGGTGAAAATCATGGTGCATGAAAAATGTGACTAGTTCATTTCATAACTGACACAATCTCAAGTATTTTCCTCTAGACAGCCTGTTGTGCATACTTCCCTTTTTGCCATGTAGAATGTTAAAATACTCATATTCATAAGTGGAGGTTTAATAACATTAATTTTTATTGTCATCAAGAACATTCTTAAGTGGAACTAGTTTGCCTTTTTTTTTTTTTTTTTAAACTGTAAGTGGGTGGCTGTGGTGAAGACAATGACTACTAGTTCATTTTGATGCCACTGCCTTTGCTCCTGCACCAGCAGTTTTACTAACCACTGCTTTTGACTCATCAGTGCAAATGTCAACACAGTCAAAAAGGTAAATAAACTCTTAGAATTATTATGAAAATAGTTTTGGATTCGTGAAATCCCCGTAAAGATCACACAGACCGTTGTGAGATAGCCTGTATATTTTATCTGTCATTCAGCTAAATCTTGAGGTCTTTGAGGGCAAAGATTGCTTTACAACCCATCTTATTATCTCTTAGGGCTGACCATGCAATTCCTTGCCCAAAGTAGCTGCTAGTTTAGTTGAATTTCTATGGATGTAACAATTAAATTTTGCTTCCTTAAATTTTTTTAAAATTAAAAATTTTTTTCCTCCTTTTAAAACTGTAAAATAACACTTAAGATTTGCCACGTTAGCCAATTTTAGGTTTACAATTCAGTGGCAGTAAGTATATTTACAATATTGTGCAGCCATCTCCACTGTCTATTTTCAGAAATTGTTCATCATCCCAAACAGAAACTGTGCCCATTAAACAATAATTTCCTGTTACTCTCTTCTGCAGTTTCTGGTTACCTCTTTTTTACTTTCTGTTGCTATGAATTTGCCTATTCTAGGTGCTTGGTATAAGTGGAATGATAAAATACTTGTCTTTTTGTGTTTTATTTAACTTGGCGTAATATCTCTGAGGTTCATCCAAATTGTAGCATGTATCAGAATTTTCTTCCTTTTTAAGGCTAATAATAGTCTATTGTATGTATAGACCACATTTGGTTTTTTCATTCATCTGTTTATGGACATTTGGGTTTCCACATTTTAGCTTTTGTGAATAATGGTGCTGTTACCATATGTGTACAAGTATCTGTTTGAGTCTCTGTTTTCAGTTCTTTTGGATATAAAACCTAGAGGTGGAATTGCTGGCTCATATGATAATTCTATGTTTAACTTTCTGAGGAATCACCAAACTTTTCAGAGAAGCTGCGTCATTTTACATTACCCCTGGCAATGCCACAAGGGTTCTAATTTCTCCGTCCTTGCCAACACTTGTTATTTTCCTTTTAAAAAAAATTAGCCATACTAATGAGTATGAAAGACTTTCTTATATTTTTAAGGAATCCTTCCTCTCTTTCTAAGCCCTTCTTGATTTAAACTTCTCTAGCATCTTTCCAGTGCTATTTGTACTCTTTCCAAATTTACAAAGGCAAAATTATGTAGAAACTTTTGAATGATTTATTTTTGTCTCCAGGCAGAGGGATTTGCTAATTCCTCATGGAATGAGAGAGTATATGACTATATCCTTTTTTAAGTCATTTTTCTTCGTATTTAAAAATTTTTCATTACTTCTTGATCTTAAGTTATAGTATGTGCCTCATTTATGTATATTCACATGTATGGATGTACGAAATAATGTTTTAAAATTCGTATACTTTTTTAGGTTTATTCATTTGAAATAATGTTCTTATTACCTTTTTAGATAGTTCAAAGAAGATAGTGAACAAAGTCCACCCATTATTCCTGTGTATCATAGTTCATTGATGTATGTTATTAAGAGAGCCAATAGAAAGATAACACCATGCTATTGAAAGAAATGAAATGTGATCTCTGATGTGATTAAAGAAAATTTACCACAGTATTTGTAAAGGAAGATGAAGTAAAAGTTTTGTTTACTTACTTTGACTTAAGATCAGAGCATTTTACTTTAAAGAATATGACCAAAGGAATTATGAAGCAGATTTTAACCTAAATTGTTGGTTCTAAGTTTGACGGATAGTTTCCATCACCTTAAATTTAAAGACAGACAAATGCAGAAGGAAAATGGGAGGAGAGATAGAGGGAAAGATGGAGGGAGGATGTGAGATAGAGCTAAATTTAAAAAAAACGGTTAAATTGTGGAATTTTAAACCTGTGTCTTTGTTTTAGTTTGGTATTTTTCAGTTTTTATTATCAAGGACCTTAAGCCTCTCACACATTACATGATCTGGAAGAGTTTGCCATATTTATCAAGTACTAAGTTTTTCCATTTTTGTTAATCATTTATTACGAGATAATCAGTATAAGATAATCTTTGCTACCACGTTGTTGCAGATATCAATGGTTCATTATTTTTTATTACCAGATAGTATTTCATTGTATAGGTAAACCACAATTTGTTTATCCATTCACCTATTGATGGACGTTTGGGTTGTCTGAAGTTTTTGGCTGTTATGAATAAAGCTGATGTAAAGCGTTTATTTACAGTGGAAGTCCACTAATAAATATAGAAGGAATGATAAAACTAGAAAATCACATTTGATAACCATCACAATAATTGATTCAGGTAAGAAACATCAATGAATGGTAAAATAGTGGGTGAAAATTTGAGGAACAGAGTTATATTAGCTTCCTGGAGGTGCTGTAACCAACTAGCATAAATTGGGTGGCTTAAAATAGCAGAAATTTATTGGTTTCTCATGGTTTTGGAGGCCAAAAATCTGAAATCAAGGTGTCAGCAAGGCTGGTTCTTTTTTGGACGTTCAGAGGGAGAATCCGTTCCATGCTCTCTCCTAGCTTCTTCTGGTGGTCGCCAGCAATCCTTGACATTTCTTGGCTTGTAGTTGCATCACCCAGTCTCCACTGTCTTTATATCACTTCTCTGTGTGTCTTCTTCCCTTCTATTCTCTTTTCAGGACACTTGTCTTTGCATTTAGGTCCCACTCTAATCCAGGATGATCTCTTCTTAAGATTTTAAACCTAATTACATCCATGAAGACCCTTTGCCCAAATAAGGTCACATTAACAGGTTCTAGGTAGACATACATTTTATTGGGAGGGTACCATTTAACCCACTGTAAGGATATTTACATTGTTTCAGATTATCTTCCTATGAGATACTTATTGATTACATAAGGAAAAATATTATAGTGGAGAAACCTGATGAATATTACCTTAATCAAGTGATCAAAGGTAGAATCATTTTTAATGGGACAAATTGAAATTGTATGCTGCCTGCACTGAGATCATATTTAACATTTCTGTGATATTCCTGCCAAAATGCATAATCTGTATTACAAACATTGAGGAAACTTGAAACAAACCCAAATTGAGAGACATTCTGAAAATGATTGGCCTAGTATTCCTAAAATCCATCAAGGATACACTGAAAAATTGTTCCAGATTGAAATAGACTAAATAGGTATAGGTAAATATAACAAAGGATTCTGAATTTTATTTTTTTATTGTAAAGCATATTATTAGGATAATTAAAATTTGAATGAGGTTTGTAGATTAGATGGCAGTGGTATCCATGTTAATTTCCTGATTTTGACGGTTGTTTCTGCTTATATAGGAGAACGCCTTTGTAGGAGTTAGATACTATAATATTTGGGAGTGATGGGATTTCTTGTCAGCAGTTTACTTTCTATTGGTTCAAGAAAAAGAAATTCTTTAAATTATTCATGCAAAAAAAAGTAAACCTGAAGAAATGGGTCTCAGAAAGATCAGGAACCTGGATATCTCTGGGAACCTAGGTAGCAGTTTCATTGAGGTCCTGCTGCTGGATACATGCCAGATAGCCAAGGCTGTATTTATTTATTTCAGTAAAGAGAATAAATCAAAATCAGCAGCTGCATTTGGAATCACCATTTATTTGATGATGATACACTGTCATTTTCCAAGAGCTATTAGACTTTTGCAATGGTCAAACTATAGAATGGAATATATAGGATAGCACCCCTGCTTTCATGTTTAAATGGTGCCATCAGTCTTTGTGATTCTTTAAGAAATGTGGTAATGCTTTTAATTTGTTCTTTTGGAGAAGAGTATCATTGGTGGGGTGCTCTAAAGTCTTTCACTTGGCCTTTTTTACCATGATAGGCTTCTAGACCTATCAATTAAGAGCTATAAGGGGAAGCTATAAGGGGAAGTTGCTACAATTATTCAGGGACTAGACTAGCTGTTTAGTTGAGGTTTGAGATTTCACTGGGTTTCAGATGGGCTGGATTCAAAGTCCTATTTAGTACTTGACCTCCTTAGCTCTTGACTAATGAACTGTGGTTGTATTCTGTAGCCCCAGAATTATTATATTTGAGCCATTCATTCAGTAGTTACTAAATATGGGTATTTCTCATTCTTTGGTGTACAGCTGCGTATGAAAATGGCCACATATCACTTAGAAGAAGGTTAATAGTTCTTTAACTAAACTTGAAAGGTTTTGTTTTGTTTTGTTTTGTTTCTTGTTTTGTTTTTGGTTCTTTGAACCAAATAAGTTCTTGTGAGTGAACATTCTGGAAATTCAATTTTTCTTCTACTTGATTTGTCAGTTAGGTAACCCCTGCCAACTTTGCTTTTGGTAATTAACTCCCGATCTCTGCCACCTCAGGGTTCTTCCATCCCCACAGAGATCAGGGAACCCATTTTAGTTGCAGCCTCTTTTATTAGTATTCCTTACCTAGAGGGAAGAGTCAATAAAATGTGTTTAAAAGATTTTGGTGTTTCCCTAATTGCTTCCTAACCTTTAGAGTTGAAGAGAGAGTCTTCTGAGCCTTTCTTGGTTTGGATAAGTGGGATGCATGTGCATATAGTAGATTTAATCTAAGATCTCCCCAGGTCCTTGACTTGTTTCCTCTATATTATTGTGTTAGTTTTCTAGCCTGCCTTAACGAAGTACCAAAAATTGGTTGGCTTAAAGTAAAACAATGGAAATTTATTGTCTCACAGTTCTAGAAGACCAGAAGTCTAAAATCAGGATGGTGGCAGTACCATACCCTTTACTGTAAAATCTCTGAGGGGAATCCTTTGTCACCTCTTCTTATTTTTGGTATTTACCAGCAATAACCTGGCATTCCCTGACTTGTAGATGTATCACTCCAGTCACATGGTCATTTTCTCCCTATGTGTCTTCATTGCATCTTCCTTTTGTTTATCCCTGTGTACAAATTTACTCTTTTCATAAGAACACCCCATTTCCAAATAAAGTCACATTCCGAGTTGCTGGGTGTTAGGATTTCAACATAAATTTTTGAAGGGACAATTCATTCCATAACAATCATATTAATCTTTGTTTCTCAGAATCACATGGCATCTTAGGCCAATGTTGGGTCTACGTTTGCATTAGCTGACCTAGAAAAGTTTTAACCATAGTTCTGAGTTAGTATGCTGACTGCAGAACTACCTGCTTACTTTTTTCTTTATTGATAAATTCAGCCATGGACTGTTTGGTTACCATCTGTAATATGAACAAGAGTCCTGATGCCTTCTGCCCCTTATTGGTTCCATAACTAATTGACATTTTTCTGAGGACCAGTTGCCTGCAACCTACTCTGTGGTATTAGTTCTGAATGACAGTTCTTTGAAAATAACAGAAACTGACTCATTCTGATGCAGGACAGGGGTGAATCCCCTCCGTCCCCCAGTGGAGACTCAAGCCCTGCACTGAGAGTGGGAGAGTGAGGATTCTTGACTGTGTGCAGGAAAGAATTCAAGCACATGCCAGAGTTAGAGATAAAAGGAAAGTTTATTAAAGAAGGAATAATGCTCCATGAATGGCTCTTCATAGGCAGAATGAGAGGCAGAGCCAAAGTAAAGTTTATTAGAGAAGGAATATGCTGCATAGACAGAGCATGTTTTCCTCTCAGAGACAGAATGAGAGAAACAGACCACAAGTGTTCAAGGAATTCAGTTCATATGTCATTCTTAGTTTTTATGGATTAGTTTAAAGACTTTGTTTACCTGTTTTCCTTTGATAGTATGGGTAATGCAACATGAAAGGCATGCTAGCAATCTCAGCCTTTGTTCTATAGATTCCCCATGGTTTGGCTGTAGGGAATGAAGGGTTGGGTTTATTTTGTAAACTGTATGACTTAAAGACTGTTTTCCTTTCCTGGTGTGGCTAAATAGTTTGTTAGTAATCCCAGCAGGAATCTTTCTTTATTCTGTAGGCTTCCCTGTGATCTGGCAGCAGCCCAGTTATAGGCTCTGGTTTAACAGTAGTCAATTTATGTAGTTCTCATGCCTCTTCCCTATATTAAGTCTACAGTAAGGAGAGAAAAGAACTTGGAAATTTATTGGAAGGACATTAGGTAGTTCATAAGTCTCAAAATAGACAACCAGGGTATCTCTGAGGCTGTAGGTGACAGGAACTAGTGGAAACTCATTGAAAGGTTTTAGCCTCTGGAGTGAATCAGCTCCAGTATTTTTCTGGCTTATGCTTTTCTAAGACTCAAATATCTGAAAGAGTTTGACTTAGTTTAGGTCATTTCCCTATCATAGGCCAGGACATAGCAAGTTTTTCAGTTCCAATAAGCACTGCTTGCAGTAGAGGGAGGCTGTGTACTCCATATCAAAATCAGGATGCTAGTACTGGAAAGGGGAAGTGGGTGCTGGACAAGTGTGCACTATATATAGTACTATAAATAAAGGCTAAAATGAAAGCAACATAGCCTTTTAACTTCATTTGGGTTATTTCCTAAGGGAAGAAAATTTCTCAAAGCTGAATTATTTGGTTAAAGAATATATCTTTTTAATGGTTGTTGATATACATTTTCAGATTGCTTTCTGGAAGATTTTTACAGCTACTACTTTGGCATTAGCATTCTGTAAGAACTCTTAGCATAGTGATTAAGTGTATGTTGTATTATCTGGAATTTGAATCCCAGTTTCTCCACTTGCTACCTGTGTGACCTTGGGTAAAACCTCTGTGCCAGAGCATCCTCATTTCTAAAATAGAGAATGATAGTACTTACCTCTTGAGAGTTAATTGACTCAGTATGTATTAATTGGTACATGGTAAGTACACAAATACCCCAAGTTTTAAATTTATCACAGAGAGCATACACATTCTATACTTAAATAGCTTTACTTCAGAAATTTTATATTTTTCTGTTATAAAATTTATCAGTCTTTGTTTTAATGGCTCATGCAGTTTCTTGCTTAGAATACTTAAGTCAGTTCATATATTCTCTGAATACTGCCTTTTTAATATGCTCTTAGTTTTAAGACATTTTTTTAAAATTACAGGATTCAAGTGTAAAGTAGAAAACAAGGAAGACTAATTAAGGAAGAGAAATTATAAAGATGTCAGTTCCTTAATATATAAATTTACTGCAGTTTCAATCAGAACCTTACCGGAGTTTGTTTTTTAATTTGCAAGTTGCTTCTAAAATTCATCTGGAAAAAAATGTAAGAGGATATTGAAAAAGAAGAATAATTAAGGGATACTTGAACTCCCAATTATTAAAAAGTACCATAAATAGATTAGTAGGATGAGTCCAGAAATAGATCTGAGGCAAAATGTAGCATATGATAAAAGGTGACATTTCAAATGAATAGGGAAAGCAGTCAGTATTTTTAGATCATTGCAGAATATCTCTTTGTACGTATTAGTGCTTTTGACCTAAAATGTGATTTATATCTTTGAATATCCTTTTATTTTTAGCTCTTTTTCTCCCTTTTTATTTTGCTTTAGGTGCATTTTGCAAACAGCTGAATTACTTGCATGCTATAGGTAAATTTTGTTTTTTATCTTAAGCACATTTTTCTAAATGATCTCAAGAAGCTTCTTTCTGGGAGTTCACCTCATTCACCTTTATTGTGAGAATAGATTTTTTTTTAGGTTCTTAGCTGCAGAAAACAATTTATTTTAGCTTGTTTAAAAAGATTTTAGCAAAAGCTGTAGTTAACCCACAACATAATTGAAAGGGCTAAAGAAACATGCAGTATACTCTAGGCTAAGCTTTTAGCAATCTTATGATGTCTGTAACCAAACTGCAAAACTGGATGGACTAGGGAGCTGTCTTCTGTGATCTATGCCTACAAAATTGATGCCTTCTTCCTTTTCTTTTTTTTCTCTTAACTTTAAAAAAATTGGGAAATATAACATGGTATACTCATTGAAAAGGCCATAAAACATAAATGTACAGTTTAATGAATAATGATAAAATCAATACCATTAGGTTAAGAAAGAGAACATTGCCTGCGCTGCAGAAGGCCCAAGGGATAACCACGATCCTGACTTTTGTGGTGATAGTTCTGTAGTGTTTTACTTAGTTTTCGTAGTAGTTTTACCACTTATGTGTAAGCATGATTGTTTGTTTTTATAGAAAATCATGCTGTATATATTTTATATCATGCTTCTAGTGAGAGTCTTATGTGTTACATGTAGTGTAATCTCTTGTCATGTTGAGAGACATTTGGGTTGTTGCTCATTTTTAGCTTATATGAACAGAACATTCATATACATTATATGTACAAGTACATTAATTTATGGTATATACCTAGGGGTGGGTAGAGAGTAGTCTAAGAGCATATGTCTTTCTGTGTAGTAGATATGTCTAGATGTTTTCTAAAGTGATGGTACCAGTTTATACTCCCACCAGTAGTTGATGATAGAACATGTTGCTCTACATTCTTAACCACATGTACTTTTGTTAGACTTTAATTTATGCAATCTTATGATTATATAGTAATATCTCATTGTGGCTTTAAACTTGTATTTCCCTGTTGATTGAAGATGAATACATTAGTATGGGTTTTTTTTGTTTTTTGTTTTTTTTTTTGGCTGTTTGGGTTTCCTCTTCTGTAAAAGACCTGTTCAATCAAGCCTTTTTCCACTTTTCTGTTGGGTAGTCTGATTGATTTGATTTGTAGGAGCATTTTATATGTTCTGGATACATTTTCTTTGGTGTGCGTACGTGTGTGTGTGTGTGTGTGTGTGTGGAGAGAGAGAGAGAGAACAAATATATCCTTTTCCATTCTGTGAGTTGTCTTTTCACTCTAGTAATAGTATCTTTTGATGAACAGAAATTCTTTCTTACTTTATTTTTTTAACCCTAACCTTCAGAAATTCTTAATTTTGATGGTAGTACAACTTCACAATTATTTTCTTTATATTGCTAGTCCAGTCTTTGTCTTTAGAAAATCCTTCCCTACCCTGAGATCATGAATATATCTTCCTATATATTTTCTAAGCATTTTAACTTTGCTTTTCATGTTAGGTCGTTAATGTTCTTAGAGTTGATGTTTTGGGTTTGCCATCAAGGACCCAAAGATTTTTTTTTTGGTCCCAATTTTATTTATTGAATGCCTATCCTTTCTCCACTGTTCATATGTTAAGTGTCTAAATATGCATATGTTTGTTTCTGTACTCATTCTTTTCTATTGGTCCACTGGTTTACAGCTTTTCTATAAAGATCTTAGTAGAGATTTATTAGCATTGTTCCAAGATATACCTTTTGCTGCTATTGTGAATGGTATCACTTTTTTAAGCTGTATTTCGTAATTTTTCTTGGCCTGTTTACAGAAATAGAATTGATGTGTTGTATAACAATATTTATATCCAATAACTTTATCAATTCCAATAATCTTTCTATAGATTCTTTTGATTTTTCCATAAATGTTTTATTGGGGGGCCATTTTCTTTTTGCATACTCCTTGGTGCCTCTCAGGCTGTTTGCTTTTCTTAAATAATGGTTGTAACAACAAAAATAACATTTGAGCACTTAGTATTGCAAGTGGTTTTACATAATGTATATATGCGTATGTATGTTTATATGAATTTCTCCTTTCATCAGTATTGGTAGCTGTTTTGAGTTCCCTAAACATTCGTGAAGTTTATTTCATATACTGCAAGCAGCCCTCTGCTGTGAATAACAGGGCACTCTGTAGGGTGAGTCCATCTGTGGAATTGGATGTGGAGATGCGCTGTAGGGTTCAAGAGATGTCTTTTCAATATATATAATATTGAAAAAGGCAAGATATATAGTAGTTTGAATATATTAGTGAAGCCTTGTGGCCATGAAAGTTGCGTGGCACCTTGTTCAGCTTTTTGGACTTATATTTCTTCTCATTCTCTCATCCCCTTTGGGACTCTGATGTTCCTCCTATCAACAGATACACTACTTTCCTTAAGAGGGGTATCATAGTTGGTGGCATCTTAGGAACTAAAATGTTTCGCATTTTTACTGTGCAGAGACTTTAGGTACTGATCTAGCTCCTACAGTTTTAAGTTAATCTGTCAAGCTTCTACCATCCATTCATGCCTTCACTTCAGCCTTTGCCACTGCCTCTGAGTTAGAGCTTTTCTGGGACTCCGTTAATGGGGAAAACTGATATGCTGCTTTCTTTCCTGATTATAAGTTTTGCATTCTGAATTTTTCCTCAATGTAATACCATTTGTTTAAACTTTCTAGAATTCCTCAGATTTGCTTATGATCCTTTTCTGTTGGATGACTGCTGTGGCTTTTTCAAATATTTATATTCTGTCTTTTCAGTGGGAGAATTCTGTCCTTTCAGTGGGAGAATTCAGTGGGAGAATATGTCAGTGTTTGGACTCAGTCTGCTATCTTGAGCTATAAGTTGTAGTTTAATATTACAGAATATTTCAGAATTTTTAAATGAATGAATTTAGTCAATATGTATTTTATAATTAAATATGGGGGGGTCTCTGCCACTTAAATATTTGGGTTATTGTGAACAAATTTTTTAACCATTCAAAGTATTGATTTCTTCATCTGCAAAATGAAAATAATGGGAATAATTTTACCTATCCCATGGTTTTGTTTCAAATATTACTTGAGATAATACATGTAAAGTTCTTAGCACAGAACCTGGTACACAGTAAATACTCAATAAATGCTGTTTATTAGGCTTGACTATTCAAAAGTTATTTCAAAAACAAATCACAAAAGGAGGGAAAAATGGCGTAGTCGATAGAGGCTCTGTTCATCCCTCTGGCAACCGAATCAAAGTTGCGACAGAAACAAGGAGCAGACAGCAAGGAAAATTGCCTGGGATCTAGATGAACAAGCCATGCAAGTAAGGAGAGAACTAAGAAGTCACCCTGCAACGACAGAAGGTAGGATGGGGCGAGGACGTGATACTGCCGGTCCGAAGGGGCTGAGTGGTATTGAAGCTATGGCAGTGGCAGCAGAATTGCAGATGCCTCTTAAAGGGGCCATGTCTGCAAGCGGACTTTTGTGGTGATGTACCTGCTTGCTCTGAGCACCAGCGCCGGTTCGGCTGTGCAGGGGGCACCGGGGACTTTCAGAGGAACGCTGAGTTGTTGGAGTGAGGGCCAAGGTGAGACTCACTCTGTACAGAAGTGCTGGCAGTAACCATTGTTCCTCTGTTGAGCCCTCCTCCATTCCAGTATGCTGGACAATGCCGCCATAGTGGAGACGTCATCAAACTGGATAACAGAGGTCACTCTGCCCAGAGGATTTCCTGAAACTCCTCCTCCCCCAACTCATGGCCCCGCCCAAGCCACATCCAGGTCTATCCTCACTTAGTAAGGTGCCCCTTGTTGAGCAGCACCTAGACTCACACTGGTGGCAGCTGGCCTCAGTTTCTGGTGTGGCAGCTGTAAGCACAGCATCTGTGGATTGCTTGCTGAATCTTAACAGGTGGTCCTGGAGGGGCATAGACTGCGGCTAAACTTGGCCTGCAGCTGAACCCCTCTCAGTACTGTGCCACTGGACACCTATTACGTAAAGCCACACTAATAAGACTGAGAGACTTAAGAGCTTTGCTTAGTACATAGAAACAGGCACAGAAAGGCAGCCAAAATGGGAAGACAAAGAAGCAGAAACTATATGAGAGAACAGAACAGAGATTGAGAAATGGAGTAAAGCAGTCTAACAAATGCAGAGTTCAAAACACTGTTTTTAAGTGAACATGAATTCAGTGAGAACTTCAAAGAAGAGATAAAAAACGTAAAAGTGGAAATGGAAATTATAAAAGTGAACCAGTCAGAAATGAAGAGCACATTATCTGAGATGAGAAGTATATTAAATGGAATAAACAAAGTGAATAAAGAAGAGGATCTAATGACCTATATAGAGGATGGGAAAGCCAAGGACACTCAATCAGAATGGCAAGAAAAACGAAGCCAAAACTATAATAATAATTTAAGGAACCTATGGGACACTATTAAAGGTAAAAATATCCATTTCATAGGGGTACTGGGAAAAAAAGACGTTGAAGAGCTATTTGAAGAAATAACGATGGAAAACTTCCTTAACCTGGTGAAGGAAATAGACATAAAACCCCAGGATGCTCAGAGAGTCCCCAAAACCGGGATCCCAAAGAGGCTACACCAAGATACATCATAATTAAAATGCCAAGGATTAAATACAAAGAGAGAATCTTAAAAGCAGCTAGAGAAAAATAGATAATTACTTATAAGGGAACACTCATAAGACTGGCAGCTGATTTCTCAAAAGAAACTATACAGGACAGAAGGGCTTGGCACAAAATATCCAACGTGATGAAGACCCAGGATCTACAACCAAGAATACTTTATCCAGCAAAGCTATCATTTAAAGTTGAAGGACAGATAAAGAGCTTCCCAGACAAAAATAAGCTAAAGGAAATTACCATCACCAAGCCAGTATTACAGGAAATGTTGGAGGGACCTATTTAAGTAGAAAAAACATGTGTCAAAAACAGGAATAAAGACTGGTAATAACTACATTCCTGTCAACCTTAAATGGAAAAGAATTAAGTGCTCCAACCAAAAGATAGAGTGGCTGAATGAGTAAGAAAACAAAACCCCTATATGTGCTGCCTACAAGATACTCATTTCAGATTAAAAGACACAGGCTAAAAGGAAGAGAATGGAAAAAGATATTGCCTTGATGGATTAGACGGTATTGCACTGAATGAAATGGGTCAGATAAAGACAAATTTCTCAGGATTTCACCTACATGTGGAATCTAAGGAACAAAATCAACAACAACAAAAAAAGTGGAAATAAACTTATAGATACAGAGAATATTTTGAAAGATACTAGATGGAAGAGGGTTTGGGGAGGGGAAGAGCTCAAAGGGATTAAGAGGTACAAATGGATAGTTGCAGAATAGACATAGATATGTAGAGTGTAGCATGGGGAAGATGGTTAATAATGTAATAAATATGTAAAGGGGAAGAGGGGTACTAGATTTAGTGGAGTGATGAGTTAATGTAGATCTCTGATTACTATGCTATGCAACTAAAACATATATTATTGTATGCCAACTATAATTGAAAACTCGAATTGTACAATGTAAATACAAATAACGAATTGTCTATTATATTTCAATAAAGATGGAAAAAATCATATAGCTTTTTCTGAAAATCTTTTTGAAGAGATATTAATAAATAGGTACTGGGCTACTGGCTCTACTTATGCTACATGAAAGTATCAAAACTCTTTAACACATCCTTGCCACTAAATGTAGTTAGGGCTAAGACTTATGTTGAACTAGTAAGTATATCCATTAATATTTTTCTCCTAGGATTGGTTTGATGGTAGTAATGTAATTGTATTATTTATAAAATTAATTTATTAATATATTCATGAAGAGATTAACATAAGGCCTTTAATAGCTTTCAGAATATTTTTCTTAAAAACTTTCCAGTGTTAATTCAAATTTTAACATGCCAATTCAGCATATGTTGCTATTTTTATTCTGTTACAGTATTAGTGTTGATACCTGGAAAAGTAAAATTTTTATTTCTTATTACAGCAGAATGGCCAAAGACGATGACGGGTCTTCCCAGCACATCAGGGACAACTGCCAGTGTGGTCATTATACGAGGCATGAAGATGTATGTAGCTCATGTGGGTGACTCAGGGGTGGTTCTTGGAATTCAGGATGACCCGAAGGACGATTTCGTCAGAGCTGTGGAAGTAACACAGGACCATAAGCCAGAACTCCCCAAGGAAAGAGAACGAATTGAAGGACTTGGTGGGAGGTAATCATTGTGCTGTTTTGTCTTTCCTCTCTTGGTTCCATTTAGTCCTTTTCTGCTTTAGTAAGGAGATTGACCTAATTCTCCCTTTTAATGAAGTGACTTTCTTGGTATCACAGGTTTTTAGTTTGCCTGAAAAGGTACCCATGTGCATTTATATTTATCTCATTATTTTGAATTGACTATTTTATTTCTGATAATGGCTCCAAAAAGAATAGCATTTTATAGTAAGACTCAAGGAACAACACATAGAAGGATTTATTGGAAACCTTTTACATGAATATTGTTCAACATGACCTTGAGAATCTGAACAGAGCAGCCTTTAGAGTTCCAGAGTAGAACAGTT
This sequence comes from Pteropus vampyrus, assembly GCF_000151845.1. Taxonomy (NCBI): domain Eukaryota; kingdom Metazoa; phylum Chordata; class Mammalia; order Chiroptera; family Pteropodidae; genus Pteropus; species Pteropus vampyrus. Next base: position 288,603 of record NW_011889042.1, read on the forward strand.
TGAATCTGGCTTTGGGAATAGAATTTTATTAGAATTAATCTTCAGCGTTTTTCTTTGATTTCTAGTCATTTGTGCTGTACACCTTTCTTCTTTTCTTTGTGTCAACTTTATTATCTCAGTATGTAGATAGTTTAACTAAAACTGACTTCATCATGATATTTTTATGATAAAAACAAATATAAGATTGTTCTAAAAATCAAAGGAATGAATAATGAGAGTATTTAAAAATTATCCCAATACCAATTTGTAAAAATTGAATCTGAGACAAGTTAAATAGAATCCAGTGTTTTCTAAATAATCATTCTAACTAAAGCCTTACCATGATATTATTACTTTCCTCTCTTTTATTGAATCAGAACTGTCTTTTACAGAAAAATAATAAACTAGAGAAAAGAATATTCTTAAACTCTAAGGAATTCAAACAAAATCACTAAGGAAAACACTAAAACATTGCCACCCCCACATAGAATAAAGGAGAGAAAGTTTGAAAAACAACAACAAAAGTGCAAAAGTAATAAACATGACAAAATGTTTAACATTATTGAAATGAAACTCTATATTCTTCTATTGGGTTAGCAAAGATTAAAAACCAGAGAGGTAGTCTGGTTTTACTCTTTTTGTTGAAATGGATATCCTGGTGGTAAGATTATAAATTGGTATGACCTATATAGAATATAATACATATCAGTAGCTTTAAATGTTTAGAGACTCAATAATTTCAAGAACCTAAAGAAGAAGTCTGAAATGTGGACCAGAATATCTGAAAAGAGTTATTGATTGCAGCATGTTTAATGACTGTTAAAGACTGGAAATAACTTGAAGTCCCAACAGCTGGAAGATGGTTAAGTATACTATAATACATATTCATAACATTGAATATGTTATAACCATTAAAATGATGTTTATAGATAAATTTTTAAAAATTTTTTAAAATTATGGTGTTATGAAAATTTTCAAACGTAAGTCGAGTACTATAATGAACTCTCGTATAATGGAGAATTTTTAATAATAGGAGAATGCCTATTGGTCACAAAATAAGTAGGATATAAAATTATATTTATGGTGTAATCTCAACTGTGTAGAGAAATAAAAACAAGATAGGAATACACCAAATGTTAACAATTTTCTGAATAATGATTTACTTATACATCTTCTACACATGCACACACTTTTTTAATGGTAGCTTTCGGCTAAAATTTAGCATAAGATAATATGCTATAGAGGATTTCTAAATTCCTACTCTCCCACAGGGCCACCCAATTCCCCTCCACTTACAAGAAACCAGTATTATGTATATCCTTCAATAGAGAGATACTCATATACAGTCAAATATGAAACTGTTCCATGTATGGATGGATATACCATCATTTATTTAACTAGTCTCTTGTTGAAGGATACTTTAATTTTTTTTTTGTATTACAAATGCTATTGTAAAAAAAATCCTGCACGTTCATCTTTTTGTACTGTGCAAGTATATTTGTAGGATCATTTCCTAGAAGTAGAATTGATGGGCCAAAGAGGAGTGTTTTGAATATTGATAAATATTTGTCTCTATGAGAGTTGTTATACTTCTTTTTTTTTTAAGTTTTTATACTTCTATCAGCAGTGTATGTGGATGCCCTTGTGTAGAACTTCTTGATCATATCCAAGTTTAAGTTTAAAAAAGGAATATCAATGATAATTTAATTTGAATTTATATTATGAGAAAGATTGAATATCTTTTTATTTGTTTAAGAGCTATTTATGTTTCCTTTTCTTTGTATTTGTTTATATTGTTTCTTCATTTGGGGGAAAGGTTATTAACTTTTTTTTATTAATATGTTGGAGCCACATTAATTAGTCTAATGCATATGATGTGAGTTTCAGGCATTGTTTTCACAGTTTGTCTTTTGATTATGCTCCTGGAATTTTTTTCCCACAAGGAAGTTTATTTTAATGTAGTTAAATTTGTCAGTCTCTTCTGTTATGATTTTTAATTTCTGTGCCATACGTACAGTTATCCCACTGATATTAAAAAGCCTTTATATTTTCTTCTAGTACAGCAGTTATAAATATTTTTGGTCTTACGAACCCTTTCCATTCTTAAAAATTGAGGACTTCAAGGAGCTTTATATATGTATATATATATATAAATATATAAAAATATATGTGGAGTATTGATTTTATCATCTTAGAATTAAAATGGACACATTTTCAATTATTTTTTAATTCATTGAACAATAACGGTGTTAGAACAACAGGTGTTGGCGAAGATGTGGAGAAAAGGGAACTCTCATACACTGTTGGTGGAATTGCAAATTGGAACAGCCACTATGGGAAACAGTCTCAAAAAATTAAAAATGGATATAACTTTTGACCCAGCAATTGAATTTCTGAGTATTTATCCAGAGAAAACCAAAACAATAATCCGTAAAGATCTATGCACCCCTATGTTCATGGCAGCACAATTTATGATAGCCAAGCCATGGAAGCAACCTAAATACCCATCAACAGACGATTGGATAAAGAAGTTATGGTTCATATATACAATGGAATATTATTTAGCCATTTAAAAAACAATGAAATCCTACCATTTGCAGTGACATGGATGGACCTTGAGGTTATTATGCTGAGTGAAATAAGTCAGATTTCACTTATATGTGGAATCTAAGGATCAGAAAGAACTAATCAGAAACAGACTCACAAATATAGAGGATAGTTTGGTGATGGCCAGAGAGGAGGAGGTTTGGGGGGCTGGAAGAATGGGGTGAAGAGTTAAAGAAGTACAAATTAGTTCATAGATGGTCACGGGGATGGAAATGCAGTTAGCATTAATGTGTAATGGGTAGGCGGAGAGCCAGAGAAGAGAAAGAGCAGTTAGTGGGATCATTTTATAAACTATGTAAATGTCTAACCAATATACTGTATACATGAAACTAATAAAGTTAAAAAAAAGTTAAACTCATAATGTATTAACATAAAGAATATTTTTTATGAAAAAAATAGCTATTTTCCAAAACAAACGTTTAGTCAGAGGATTGGCATTGTTTTATATTTTTATAAGTCTCTTTAATGTCTGGCTGAATAGGTGACATCTAGATTCTCATATCTGTTTCTGCATTCAATCTGTTGTGATATGTTATTTTGGCTACAGTATCTGAAGTAAAATCTGGTCTTACATAGATATGTAGTTGGAAAAAGGAGTATTTTAATGGCTTTTCAATATGTTGGGGGTTATTCTTCTTTGATACTATTTCAAAACTCAAGAAGTGGTAGTTTCTTAAAAGTTAATAGTGTGGTATCTAAAATCCTATCAGTGACCTTTTCATATTCTTAAATTAAGAGCCATAGGTATATCAATTAAGAGCCATTGGTTAAGTGATTTTTTTTTTAATCCATACATTTTTAAAAATTAATAGACTTTATTTTTCAGAGCAATTTTAGGTTCACAGCAAAATGGAGTGGAAAGTACCAGAGAGTTCCCATATGCTTCCTGCCTTGTCCTACATGCACAGCCTTTCCCACTATCAACATCCTGTGCCAGAGTGGTACATTTGATAGAATCTGTGACCCTACTTTGACAGATCATTATCACCCAAAGTCCATAATTTACATTAGGTTTGCTCTTGGTGGTGTACATTCTAGAGTTTTGACAAATGTCTAATGACATGTATTTACTGTTATGTCATCATATAGAATAATTTCACTGTCCTAAAATGCTCTGTGTTCTGCCTATTTATCCCTTCCTACCTTACTCCTGGCAACCACTGGTCTTGTTATTGTTTACATAGTTTTGCCTTTTCCAAGATGTCATTTAGTTGGAAATCATGTAGTATATAGTCCCATACATGATTTTGTGACATAGGCATTGGTCATTTGTAAAATGCTGGTTTGCTGAGTTATACAGATCATCCAAATATTAACACGTTTTATAATATACTAGCGTATCAAGTCATGTAACCTCTCAAAAACTCCACTGTATATATATAGTCTTATTATGAAGATAATTTTGACCTTGCAGACCCCCTGAAAAGGTCTGGAGGACTCCCAGAGGCTCCTGAACCATGTTTTGTGAGAACCATGTTTCTGTTACTTGAATGGTTTCATCTTTTACATTTTAATCAGTCTCTCTGGAATTTTAAAATCCAAGCTGTAGGCATACAAGTTATTTTTTTTTTCTCAATGACCACTAGTAACCACTTGAACAGTTATACATCTTTAATTACTGACATAAAAATCTTTTACTGGGAAGATGACATTGAGTTTACCCTTTTCTAATACTGTTTCTCTGGTTAAGATAAATATGGAATGTCACCTCTGTTAAAAGGCAATATTCCTTATCGAAGAATGATCCTTGAGTGGAGCTGTATCTGGATAGGGAAGATTTCGAATGTACTATATTATAAATTTCTCTTGGGAAGCACAGACCTTAGTTGCCCTGTGTACATGCAGGTTGATTTGTATAGGGGCCAGGAAGTCAGGGCTATTATAAGACACTGATTCCTAAGGCATATGAAACTTAACCTGTGGCATGTGATGCTTACTAGGGGTGGGGGGGACTATAGCATGGCTCCTGGATTTCTTTAAGGATCACTGCTGAAGATAGTATGACTGAAGCTGCTTGCTGTCATGCTGTGTTTCCTGTCCTGTATCCCACAAAGTTAAACGAGCCTGGTTTCATGCTACATACGGTATTTGATCCTATGAGTGTGATGGTCAGTCTGTATCTGAGACCACTGCTGGTAGTCATGCAAAGTGGGCTTTGTAATTATAAACTGAACTTTTGGATATATTTGGTTCTTTTTCTGGTCTTTTATTTTTTTATACTGTATGTTCATATACCAGTACCATACTTTTTTTAATTGAGGCTTTATTATAATTTTTAACATTGGTAGGCCTCATCCCTTCTCATTAATCTTTTAAAAAATATTTTTCTTGACTATTCTTGCTTTATTTTTCTATATGAAGTTTTAAATTATATTTTGATTTTAATAAATAGAGTTTATGTTTTTTGTCTTATCTCTTAAAATACCATCTGGATAGTTGGACAGATGCTCTTTGTCATTTGGGAGCAGGTGTCTTTCTGCACAAATTGAGCTGTTTTATTATAAGTTATTTCCTCCTGTCCCTCTGTGTCACCCTAGGCAGTTGGCCAGTGCTCTGTTTTTCCAGCCTTCTGTTGCTGCTCAGTCAGCTTTCTGCATATCAGGCTGTTTCTTTGTGTATGCCTCTGTGTGTGTGTGTGCCTGCATGTGCGTATGTAGTGTGTGCGTGTGTATGCCTTTTAATCATACAGGACAACAGCGAGGAGTGCAATAAAAGCAGCATTTTTTATAACATTGCTTTGTTTTTTTGATTCTGGATTTAAAACTTTGTTTTAACTAGTGCCTCATAGGATTTAGTTGTTTTTTAATATTAAGTATCAGGAAGGCTCCTAGTAGTTATTATTGGAAGCAATTTGAGTAGCTTCTATAATTACTTAAGTATTAAATCTTATTTTTTTTAGGGAGCAGGTTTAGGAAAAGGACAATAGGGCTTAAGGTGTTAAGAAGGCAGAATGTTGATGTCTCTTCCTGTAACTCTTATGTGTCATAGATGCTTCTGAATGGTACATTTAATCTTTACTCTCTAGTTTTCTTTTTGAGGATCCGCATTGAAGAAAGCATAATATAAGACTGCCTTTGATATTTTTACTCTTGTTATGACCTAGAATAATGTTGAACTGCTAATTAAGTGGTTCTTAAAAGGGATAGTAAATGAGCATCTCTCTTGAATTTCTCTTCTGTGTTAACATTGACAGCATTTTCAGATAATTCTGTACATGCTTCATTCCTCCACTTGTGCTATCTGGTAGTCACCACTAGCTACATTTATTTAAATTTAAATATAAATTAAGTAAACAATTAAAAATTCAACTTCTCATTTGCACTAGCCACATTTACAGTGCTCAGTAGCCACACATGGCTAGTGGCTACTGTATTGGACAATGCAGAGTAAACATTTTTATCATTGCAGGAAGTTTCATGAAACAGCTGCTCAAATATCCTGGCCTGCCTTCATCAGACGAGATTGTTTTCTACTTTAGAAAGAAGATTGAGGCTATTCTCCTCTCATATTCATGGTTTTTTTGTTCCAACGAAGATTGTTTTTTTCTCATTTATAAGGTTCATGCCTTTATTTTGCTTCTCTTAAGACTTTTATTCCATTTGTTATTTCTTCTATTATCATCATTCCTTCGAGTTAGAGCAGAGATATAAAAGCCATAGATAGAGGTTAATCAGCTGGCTGTTGCTGAGGTGTATAGCATTTCAGTGACATTCATTTGGAGGTAGTCACCATTATTTGTCTTGTCTTCATTTTCCATATCTCGAAGCCAGTTTAGTTTTAATGTTTATCAAGTTTAGTGGGATAGAGTCATGCTACTCAAATTCAACATAACAAATTAATAAGAGACTCACATGTCAGGACATCAGGATGTCATAGTACTTGTTAATAATGAGAAAAGTAACTGACAAGAAGATCACATATTGTCAGCTGACCTGCTATAGATGAAATAAAATTTCAGATTATAATCAAAGGGTTTCTGGGTACACGTGGGACGTGAGTGAGAACACTTAGCTAGAATATCTTAATGCCATCTATCTTTGAGAGTCTTGGGAATCAACTTCTGTCTTACATGAATGTATCTGTCAGATGGACTTGTTATCAGGTACACTAATATCGTTTCTTGGAAATGCTATTTGTCACTCTTTCCCTAAACTTTTCTAGCCTTCCAGAGGAACGTTTTTCTTCTCTTTTTTTTTTTAAAATTTTTTAAAGCAGGCAGATTATGACTAAATTGATTTAAGGTTCGTTCAGCTTCCCATTTCAATCATACCAGGCACAGGTTGAGAGACTGTTTCTTGTTTTTTTATTATTATTACTTTATTTCCTCCAAGACTTGACCATATTTCCATGTTTTAGGCAACCTAGAATATACTAACTCCTCTGTATACTAATTACAGATTTCTGCTGCTCCTGTGTCAAATTTCTAGGACAGTTTTCTTAATCTGCTAACTCTTAAGCCTACATCTTTACAATTGTTTCCAAAGTCTAATCTCACACTTTTAATTACAGAAATACCTAAATACGTATTTTTATTGAAGCACTGCCTATTAATTCCTCAAGTCAAAAATATTAAAACTGAAGTTCTGTTTTGAGTACCCTCAAATTTCTCAAAAACTTTATATCTTTACTTCTCTCTCTCTCTCTCTCTCTCTCTCTCTATATATATATATATATATATATTTTTTTTTTTTTTTTTTTTTTGCGAGGCAACCCTTGGTTGACCTCACAGATTGCAAGGACCTTGTCAGATTACAATCCCTTATTTTTTTGTTTTCATTTTTGTACCCCTACAGCACCTGGTCTTTCTAGGTGGTCTCCCATCCAAGTAGAGATCAGACAGGATCTGGCTTGTTCAGGGTGGCATGGCCGTAGACTGCTTTTCAATTTTTTAAATCATTATTTAATCCCTCTCTATTTATAACCTCTTTCTTCTTCCTCCCTCAATATTTCCAGTTATCTTGGTTTTTTTTTTGACATGATATCTCCTCATTTTTCTTCCATTACTTCCATTTCATTCTTTCTAGCCTACATCAGTAATTTCCAAATTCTCATCTTAATAACCCTATTTTGTTTTTCCTCTCTGAACAGGAACTTTGGCTTATACATCTTTGTATCTGAAACAGATGTCATTATTTTATGATAATACAATCTGATTTTATCAGTTATTTAACACATTGAGCTATGTTAGTTTTCATGTGTTAGTCATTTAGACTATTTATTTGAACTCTGTTTTTTAGTGTCATGAACAAGTCTGGAGTGAATCGTGTAGTTTGGAAACGACCTCGGCTTACTCATAATGGACCTATTAGAAGGAGCACAGTTATTGACCAGATTCCTTTTCTGGCGGTTGCAAGAGCACTTGGTAAGTACAACTTAAATTTGGTGAAATCATATTGATTTTTCTATAATATATGATGGTAAAATAAAAGAGGAGATTGAGAATTAAACCCTCATTTAGTACATAATGGGCGTGGAAATATGATGATATTATATCAAGTGCTGTAAAACCTAATTGAGGGGAAGATTGGAGTATGGATTTCCATGCCAGTTGCTCTTTGATCATGAGTCATGTTCAATGTTTTGCTAATTCCCATCTATACTTAGGGAAGTATGTGTATGCTTAGGCTTAATGTTACCCTTAAAACTATTTCTAAATGTCCTTCCCTACTTCAGCCCTTTATATTTCTCTTAAGAGTCTCCAGGGAGGGGGAAAATAAAAAAATAAAATGTTAAAAAATTATGTATATATAGTATGAAAAAAATAATAAACTGGCATTAAAGTACTAAAACAAAAGTCTCCAAAGCTCTTTTTTTTTTTTTAAGGTAGCAAAGTATATTGCCCATGACAAAATAAAAATAGTTATTTCCTGGCCTACCTGGTTTTGGAATGAAGGCTAGAAGGTTATAGCTATAGAAATATCTTACCTTGGATATGCTAGTAATTTTCTTCTACAGAAAATTTCTCTTATAAAGCACCAATTTTTTCCTTCTCTTCTTTCCTCTCACAAACACTTGAGTACTAACTTGGTTCCAGGCACTGTGTCATGCTTTGGTGAGATAATACAGATATACCCTGTCTGCCCCCATGGAGCAAGACTAGTTGGGGAGACAGGCAGTAAAGAAGTAAGCTTGTAAATGAAATAATTACAGATTAGGAAATACCATGAAAGAAAGAAACAGAGTCCTGTGTTAAACAATAATTTAAAAGGGGAAAAACTAGTTTAGACAGTGTGATAGAAATGCTCCTTTAGGAAGGTTTTTTTAGGTGAGATTTGATGGCTGAGAAGGAGCTTATTCTTGTGAAGAATCTGTTGAAGAATAGTCCAGGCATGGATCCTGAATTGGGAAAGAGCTTGACATAGTCTGGGAATTATCGAAAGGTTAGAGTTAATGAGGCAGACCTGGGCAACACCATGGCAGATGTTTGAATTCCAATCTAAGTGTAATGGGAAGCATTGAAGGATATTAGGCTAAGGGCTAACATCTGATTTGCATTTTCAAAAGATCTTTCTACATACTGCTATCTCTTGTTCATCTTGGGTGATCAAATGCATATATTCCCAATCTATAATCTAGGAGAGGAAATAGATAATAAGCAAACAAATGAAAAAATTATTATTATTATTTTAGGGAGGCAACCCTTGGTTGACCTCACAGATTGCAAGGACCTTGTCAGCTTACAATCCCTTATTTTTCATTTTTTACGCCCCCTAGGAAGCACCTGGTCTTCCTAGGTGGTCTCCCATTCAAGTACTAACCAAGCCTGACCCTGCTTAGCTTCCAAGATCAGACGGGATCGGGCTTGTTCAGGGTGGCATGGCTATAGATGAGAAAATTATTTTAAAAAGTGTCATGAAGGAATTAAATAACATGATGTGACAGGAGGAATAGTGGATGGCAATGAAGGGCTACTTTATAGAGGACAATCAAGGAATATTCTTTAAGAAGGTGTTATTTGAGTAAGACCTGAAGGAGGAGTAGAGGTAAGGAAAATAACAGTCAAAGCAGAGCCACAGCATTTGCAAAGGCCATTAAGCAGTTAAGGATATTTGATAGGGGGAGGGATTAGGAGGTGTACAGCATATACTCTCTTCCTACTGAATAACATTCTGACTTTCTTTTGGGAAATTATATCTCTCCTACTGTGTGGAATTTTAGTTTAGACATTCCTATTCAGGGTTCCTTTGTAAAACAAATGTCAGGCATATGGCCCCACCTAGATCAGCCAGATTCTCTATTCTGGATTTTGAACTATGAATTTAGTAAGGATGAAAATTTAAAACAGAAAAAACTGGTGAGAATGAATTCATCGTAGTGATATTGACCTCTTTCAGCAGTGTCCATTGGTAGGGTTGGGTTTTTCTGCCTAGTTGCATGGAAATGCCCTGTTTCCATTCCTCGTTCTTCAGCTTGTCTGTTGCATGAGCTACTTGATTTTCTTCTGAGTTGCCTTTTTGGTCTTTATTAATCTGAGCTAGAAATTGTTGTTTGCAAGCAAAGAATCCTAATGCAGGAAGGAAAGGGCTTGATTCTTTAAGGAATGGGAATGAAACCAGTGTAAGAGAGGAGGTAGAGATAAAGTAGAGGTAGAGATGAAGATACTTAACCGATTAAGAAGGGCCTTGTAGGCTAAGGTAAGGAATTAGGTGGAGACATTATGGATAGGAGGCAAGAACTAAATCCTATGAGGCTTTCTAGCCCATGGTAAGGAATTTTATTTTAAATGCTTTTGGGAAGGGATTAAAGAGTAGAGGTATACCATAGTAGTTAAGAGAGAGACTTTGGAGCCAAAATTCCTAGGTTCTAATCCCAGTGTCATTACTTAATGTATAAACTTGGGCAAATTACTTAATATATTGTGACACAGTTTTCAGCTATAAAGTGAGGCTAATAATAATGGTACCTGCCTCATACTGTTGTGTGTATTGGATGACTTAATACATGTAAAATGCTTAAAATAGTGCCTGGCACATAGTAAGTGCTCTATAAATGTTAGCTATTATTATTGTAATTTATTGAAGTAGGGCAGTAACATCATCCAGTGTGTTTTTAAAGGATCATTTTGGCCACTATAATAGCTGAAATTATAGGGTAATAAGATTGGAGGCAAAGATACCATTTAGGGGCCTGTAGCAGCATTCAGGTCACTTTATATATTTTACAGATTTTTGTAGAACTAGAAGGCTGTCAAAGTTACCCAAGTCATTTACTCATAGTATAAGTATATGATACAGTTGATCCTCCAATCAAGGAAAAAGAGGGGAGAAGGTGATAGTCAGCTGCTGTATACATTTCAAGTAGATGGATATTATTAAATAGAAGGGATTTTTTTTTTTTTTTTTATGGGAAAACAACTCATTGGACTATGAGGGCAAGGTCTTACTTCAGGTTCAAAAGTAAGGTGAACCTTCAATTTAAAAAAGTAGATGCCAGGTTATTTTGTATACATGAAGCGTGTGTGCCAAGCATTTTAAGTAGGCTTTGAAACCCTTAAGTGATTGTGTAGAGGAAGAGAAAGAACAGATGAAGGACTAGCAGAAGGAGCAGCATTATTAGATATTGCTCCATTTCTCTCCAAAGTGATTTTGCCAAGTTATTAAAATCCCACTGTATTAGTTTTCTGTTGCTCTCTAACAGAATACTCTAAAACTTAGCAGTTTAAAACATTTATTATCTCACATAGTTTCTGTGGCTCAGGAACCTGGGAGTGGCTCAGCTAGGTGTTTATGGCTCAGGGTCTCTCATGTGATTGCAATCAAGATGTTAGTTATGACTTTTGTGATCATCTGAAAACTTGCATGAGGTTGGACATTTACTTCTAGGTTGGCTTACTCACACTGCTCTTGGCAGGAGGCCTCAGTTCCTTGCCTTATAGGCCTCTTGGTAAGGCTGCTTGATGTGTCTTCATGAGATGGCAGCTGGCTTCCCCAGAATGAGTGATCCAGGGGAGAGTGAGATAATAGCCATAGTGTGTTTTTATGATCTAGTGTCATAATGACACATCATCACTTCCTCCAGATTTTATTTGTTAGCACCGAGTCACTGAGTTTAGCCTAAACTTAAGTGGAGGGGAATTAAGCTCTGCCTCTTAAAAAAAGTATATAAGAATTTGTATACATATTTTTTTTTTTTTTTTTTTAAGGTAAGTTTAGTCTACGGCCATGCCACCCTGAACAAGCCCAATCTTGGAAGCTAAGCAGGGTTGGGCCTGGTTAGTACTTGGATGGGAGGCCACCTAGGAAGAACAGGTGCCATAGGCGTAAAAACTGAAATTAAGAAAATAATAATTAATTAAAATAAAAATAGAAAAAGGCTTATAGAATAAAGATATGTATATATTTTTTAAAAGGTAAGTTTAAAACACTGTTGATAGTTCAGGTAAAAGGAAGACTGAGAAGTGACCATTGGGTTTAGCAATGTGGAAGCCATTGGTTACCATGAGAAAGTATCTTTTGGTGGGATAGTTAGACCACAGTCATTATTGGAATTGGTACAAAAAAGAGCAAGGGAGGAAAATTTGATAGTTTAGGCACTCTTCCTAGGTGTTTTAGTATAAAGCGAAGGAGAGCAAGGGAAGAAGTAATAGCAGTTGATGAGAAAGACCCACTAGAACAGTGAAAACTCCATGTAGAAGATAAAAGATAATTGTTATAGTAATGTCCTACAACATTTTGACATAACTTTGTAAACAAATACATGGAAATAAATGAATTTTGATATAAAGAGATATGGGAGAGGTGAAATTTAGTAATGAAAAAATAGCTTGTTTTTTCTTGATTTAAATAATTTCACATTTTCTCCTCAAAAATACCTTTCAGATCTGAACATTTTTGCTAAAAAATGTTTTATTACATTTTTTCAGTCCTTATTCTGTCACTCAGGGAAAACTTTTTTTAAAAAAATAATGGTCTTAGTTTTGTTTTTTAAGTTTAACTTCTTGCATGATAATACTTAATGGTCCATAGTAAATTAAATGATACTATTTAACACCATTATTATTTATGACCATTTTTCTTCTAGTTTTTTGTGAAAGAAAGAAATGTACTTATAAAAATTGGTACTATTTAATTGCTGATGACCATAATTACATGAATACAGATGTAGCAAAAGTGCCTTCTAGTGGCTGTCTGATGGAATTGTGTTTGAGTCTGAAGACAAAAGGGAAATGGCCATTGAGCAGGCAACCAATAAGGTCTGCCACAGTGTCCAAGAGCCTCTCTGATTCCTACTAATTTGATCTCAGGTGAAGCCATGTAGATTGCCTGAGCTGGAAGGATATGGGAATCTACATGGCTTTACTATATCATATGTTTCTAAATCTGGCTATAGATAGGAATCATCTTGTGAGTTTGTTAATTCAAATTCTTGTGCATTTTACTGGCAAATTGAAAGCAACTTGAGCATCAAAACAATACTAGCAGGTTTTCCGCACTACCCAGAGAGGGGCCCATATGGCATTGATCTTAGTTCCCACGTAACTTAAAGGGAAACTTCCACAATGCCCGGAGCCCTTGATGTTCTGAAAATGAAAGAGGAGGATGTCCTCAAATTCCTTGCAGCAGTAACCCACTTGGATGGCACCAACCGTGACTTCCAAATGGAACAGTACATCCACAAAAGGAAAAATGATGGCATCTACATTATAAATTTGAAGAGAACCTGGTAGAACCTTCTGCTGGCACCTTGTGCCATTGTTGCCATTGAAAACCCAGCTGATGTCATTGTCATATCATCCAGGAATACTGGCCAGCGAGCTGTGCTGAAGTTTGCTCCTGCCACTGGAGCCACTCCTGTTGCTGGGCCAATTCACTCCTGGAACCTTCACTAACCAGATCCAGGCAGCCTTACGGGAGCCGAGACTTCCAGTGGTTACTGATCCTAGGGCTTCACTAGCCTTTCACAGAGGCATCTTATGTTAACCTGCCTACCATCGTCCTGTGTAACACAGGCTCTCCTCTGCACTATGTGGACATTGCTATCCCTTGCAACAACAACGGAGTTCACTCAGTAGGTCTGATGTGGTGGATGCTGGCATGGGAAATTCTGTGCATGCCTGGTACCATCTCTTGTGAACGCTCATGGGAGGTCATGCCCGATCTCTGCTTCTACAGAGATCCTGAAGAGACTGAAAAGGAAAAGCAGGCTGCTGCTGAAAAGGCTGTGATGAAGGAGGAATTTCAGGGTGAATGGACTGCTCCAACTCCTGAGTTCACTGCTGCTCAACCTGAAGTTGCAGACTGGTCTGAAGGCATTCAGGTGTCCTCTGTCCCTGTTCAGCAGTCTCCTACTGAAGACTGGAGTGCTCAGTCCACTGAAGACCGGGCTGCAACCTCTACTGCTCAGTCTACTGAATGGTAGGAACAACTACTGAGTGATCTTAAGCTGTTCTTTCACAAACTCTTAAACCAAATGGAAATAAGGTTGATGAAAAATAAACCGTTTCTAAAAGTTTAAAAAAAAAAAAAAAACAGGAATAGGTTATAACGTTGAGAGAAAAAAGAATCCATGAGTCCATACTGATAACTAAAAGGATTATAAAGAAAGGAAATGGAAACTCTTCTAACATCACTTTACAACCATCACAGTAACTATTGATTCGTGCAAGAATTATTAATAGATGCTAAAATGTGGCACATTTGGGTTGAGAACAGGATATTTCACACAGTCTCAAACTATCACCATACAGATTACTTATCAATTACAAAATGAAGGTCACCTTTACAGTGCTGGTAGACAGCACTTTAACCAAATGATTAAGCTTGGCATTTCTAATAATGACACATTGTGTCTCATCAGATGATAAACTGAGGAAGACACAGCTTTAGCAATTTAGTGTTCTGGCCCCCCAAAAAAGTTTAACCTGAACACAAACCCTTATATGTAGCATGAGAACACGAGGAAACAAGTCTAAATAAAGGTTCAGCCACTCTGCAAAACATCTGTCCTGGATTCTTCACAATTGTCAACGTCATGAATGACAAAAACAAAGAACCTAGAGAATTATTCTGGGTTAAAAAACAACTAAAAAAATGTGACAACTAGATGCAATGAATAATACTTAAGTGGATCCTGGATATTAAAAAAGCATTGGGACACCTGGGGAAGTTTGAATAGAGATTTTGTAATACACAGTACTGGATCAATATGAAATTTCCTGAATGTGGTTACGTAGAAGAACATTCTTATGCTTAGGAGATAAATGCTGAAATTTTAATATTTAGAGATAAAGTGTTTGATGTCTGCAACCTAATCTCAAATGGTTCTGCAAATAAAACCATCTCTATGCACAAATGGCATCATTAAATAGAAAATCCCAAAGAATCTCCAAAAAGCTGCTAGAATTAGTAACATACACAGTCAATCATATTTTTATGTACTAGAAATGAACAATCCATAATTGAAATTGAAAACAATTTATAACTACCCAAAACAAGAATACTTATGTATAATTGTAATAAAATATGTTCAAGATCTGTATAGTGAAAACTAAAACACTGATGAAAGAGATCTAGACTTAAAAAAATAGAGATACACCATGTTCTTGGATTGCGAGATATATTATTCTTGAGATGGCATTTCTCTTCAAACAGATCTATAGGTTCAGTGCAGTCCCAATCAAAACCCAGAGTTTCAGAAATTTAAGCTAGATGAAATTCTGGAAATGTATTGAGGTTTAGTGAGAACGAAAGAAATAGAGATTGGCAAGATACTGAGGACTAATGATTTAAGAGTTGTCAGTTAAAGAGTAATTATAAGCTTGAGAGGATGATTTTGCCAAAGTAGTGTATATATATGCTTGTGTGTATATAGATATAGATATCTCTAGAAGAATAATAGTTGTTTCCTGTATGGAGAACCGGGCAGGACAGGGATGGGAAAGATTTTTCACTGTATGCTTTTTTGTATCTTTTGGGTTTTGTACCATGTGAATGTATTACTACCTATTCAAGTAAACAACTTATTTTAAAATATTTTCAAATTTATGAAGATACTAATGTTAGCTTATATGTGAGAAACTGTAGTCCTTCTTCAAGGCTATATAATCTGCATTAGATTGAAAGTTGGAAATTCTTTTTTCACCGAGATTTTAGTTTAGACGTAATAGGGATTCTACTTTATATAAATTTATGTTCCTCCTTGGAGTGATAACTTTAATCCCAAATAGTGAGAAGAAACTGCTTTTGAAAGTTTTTATCATTTATGAACTCTGTAATTTCTACCATAGTATTTATCTTAACTATTTCTATGTTCATTTTTAAAATTTCATCAACCAGGGAGCTTTATTTTACTCATATAAAGAGGTAAATGTGTCTGAATGAGCTAACCTAGGGTATAATTGGCTTTTCGTGGTAACGTGTTCTCTTTTGCTACTCTGAAGAATCAATTGCCCCTTTCAGGAGGCTGTTTTAGCAGTGAATTTTGCCCTTTTAGAGTGGAGTAATGGTTTGAATTATTCTTTCCTTGGACTCTAAGCATGTTTGAATTGGCTAGTATTTCTGATGGGAGGTAATGGAGAAGTTTAAATAAGGAAGGGAAAAGACGAAGAGCTTCATCTTGTTTAGGAAAAAGTCATACCCATTGAAAGGGGTCAACAGCTATTTACTTTCTTCTGCAAAAACTTTTGCTTTTAATTTAGGTCTTTCTCCAAAGTACTTTACAACAAACAAAAAAGGAAATTTATGTATTCTCCTTTCTGTCTCCTCCTTCCCCAGTTTTTGGGAGCAAAAGAAAGGTTTATATTGTACTACTTACTTTGACTTATGTATCACAGAAGAGTAGATGGTTTCTGTAAATTGCTTTTTCTTCTTTTTCACTTTTATTGATCTTTTTAATGGCTTGAGTCAACAAAAAGTATTCTGTTGAACTTTTTGAGGTTTATATCTAATAGGTCTAAAGGGCAGAAGTGTAGGCATTGTTTTATGTGGAGCTAATCAAGGAGGATAACTGTGTAAGAACTTTCTTTTTTCTGGCTTACTGAAAGTGTAAACTGTCTTTAAAGGTATAGTAGGTTATGTTTTGATGTAGATACTTTCTTGGTCTATTAACACAAGGTTTTCAAATAGTCATTAAGACTCTCCAGAGCAAGTTGTCCTGTCTTATCTTCACAATGATCTTGTTTAATCTTGGCCCTTTGTTCTTCCCTGTACAGTTTAGAATCAGCTTGTCAAATCCTACAAAAATCCTTTTGGGATTTGGATTTTAATTACATTGACTTTATAGGTTATTTTTGGAGGAATTAACATCTTTATAATATTAAGTCTTTATGTATACAGTTTATTCCTCCATTTAGTCTTTAGCATTTTGGAATGTGATTGTATAATCTTGTCCATAAAAGATTTAGATACATTTTATTACATTTATTTCTAAGTATCTTACATTTGGTTCACTGTAAATGGAATTGTTTAAAATTTTATAGTTTCTATTTCTTGCTATTGTATAAAGAATACAGTTAACTTATATGTATTGGGTTTGTATTTAACAACCTTGCTAGGTGTTTCTATTCTGATAATTTAATTTTTTTGGTTTCCCATGTAGAAATAAAATTATCTACAAATGCTGATGGTTTTATTTTTTTTCCTTTCCAATTCATATACCTTATTTATTTTTATTATCTTTCTGTGCTGGAAAGGCCGTCCAGTATAGTATTGGAAGAGAAGTGGTAGTAAAAGGCATACTTTTTTTCAGATTAAGGAGTTAACCGTTTATTTCTAGTTTTCTAGGAAGTTTTTTTTAGTATCATGAATGGATTTTGAATGTCATCAAATACTTTTCTCTACCTATTGAATTGAACATGTAGATTTTTTTCCTTTAATCTGTTGATGCGATACTACTATGCTTGGAAATAATACTTCTTTCTTTTGCTTCCTTGCCCCTAGGTGATTTGTGGAGCTATGATTTCTTCAGTGGTGAGTTTGTTGTGTCACCTGAACCAGACACAAGTGTCCACACTCTTGATCCCCAGAAGCACAAGTATATTATCTTGGGGAGTGATGGACTTTGGAATATGATTCCGCCTCAAGATGCCATCTCAATGTGCCAGGACCAAGAGGAGAAAAAGTACTTGATGGTGAGAAGTGACTCAATAATTTGATATTATTTGGTAATTTTGTTAGGGGCCTTGGATATGAAGTAAGGATGTTCACCTTAAGTAGATTTTTGCATTTGCCTGACTCTTGAAGTAAGTAAAACAAATTTAGCAGCTCATTAGGGGAATGAGACAGGAAATATATAAATGAAACTAGATAACAAAGCATAACTGCAGACTTTATTATGAACAGCCCTGACTTACTGGCCTATGAAACCTCACCACTCCTTTTAAAATTCACATGCCATACAGTTTACCTTTTTATTTTTTTATTTTTTATTTTATTTTTTTAGGTGAGGCAACCCGTGGTTAACCTCACAGATTGCAAGGACCTTGTCAGCTTACAAACCGTTACTTTTTTTTTTTTTAATTTGTATTTTTTACACCTACAGCACCTGGTCTTCCTAGATGATCTTTCATCCAAGTATTAACCAGGCCTGACCCTGCTTAGTTTCCGAGATCAGACGGGATCGGGCTTGTTCAGGGTGGCATGGCCGTGGACCAGTTTACCTTTTTAAAGCATATATTCTCAAAGTTGTGTAACCATCACCACTATCTAATTTCAGAACGTTTTCATCACACCCCCCAAACAAACCCTATAACCATTAGCAGTCATTCACTAGCTCCTACTACCCCCATCCCCTGGCAATCACTAATCTTTCTGTCTCTATTTGCCTGTTTTGGATATTTCATATAAATGAGATCATACAATATGTGGTCTTTTGTTTCTGACTTCTTTCACTTGAGCATGTTTTCAAGGTTCATCCACGTTGCTTCTGTCTATACTTCTTTTTACAGCTGAATAATTTTTTCTTAATGGATATACAGCATTTTATTTATCCATTTATTTATGTTGATGGATATTTGAGTTGTTTCCACTTTTAGCTATTATGAATGACACTGCTGTGAACATTGATGTATAAGTTTTTGTGTGGACATGTTTTCAATTCTCTTAGGTGTATATCTAGGAATGAAATTGTTGGGTCACATGGTAACTATGTCACTTATCTTTTTTTAGTCAATGTCAAAAGTAGAAACAACCATCAATGAGAAAAATCCTTTTCTTTCCTTTCTGATTTGCTTGAAAATTGATTTTCTCTTTATTCTGAGAAATGACAAAATAAGGAGAATTAGAAGAGTGCAGCATTGTTGATGGCAAGGAAAGAGTTTTTTGGATTTTTTTTGGAAAGAGTTTTGGGGTAGTAGTCAACAGTGTCAAATTCTGCAAAGAATTAGAGGCAGATAGATGAGAACAGTGTTTTGGGTTTTATAGTTAGGATCTTTTATTAGTGACCTTCAAGGATGAAGAGTCTCAGTTGATGCGATGAGGTCTTGAAAGGGATGTTGTAGTCTTAAGAAGAAGATTAACATTACAGAGAAATAAGGGATATTGATAGAATGAAAGTTTAGAGCACATGGAAATAACTGGAATCAGTGGTTCAAGGGGATAGGCTATCCTTGGAAAGGATGATCTTTCTCTAAGATGGGAGAAATGGTAAAGCTATATCTTAGGGTGAAAAGGAGGCAAAATAAAAGAACTTGTATTGCCTCTATTCATTCACTCAGCTAATATTAAATACTAAATACAGGTAATACAAAGATAAAGAGAAGATGGTTCTTGCTCAGTATTTACCATATTATTACAAATAGTATATAAAAATAACTGTCAATATCATTTGATTGTCAGTTGTTTAAAGATAAGAGTTGTATCTTGATTAATTTTTACAGCTCGGGGCTAGCATGTTGCATTGTTCAGTGACACCAGATGTAAAGAAAGATTAACTGAAATAAATACCTTTTTATCTATTGGCTTTAGAATTCTTTAATGATAGACAAACAAACATTTCAGTGAAACGGGGAGCCCAAAAGCCAATTTCTAGTGGATTGAGAGAACCTATTTATAAATGCCAAAGTGTTTTTGGAAGGAGTATTGAAGGAAGCATCCATATAACAGTATTTAGAACATGTGTTATGAGCACTGAGAGGGAGAAGATAGAAAATTGGAGAAGACTGCATAAAGAAGTTTCATGGATGAGAGTGAAATTTGCATAAGTCTTTAAAGGTGGGGTTGAATTTACCTGGTAATAAGAGGAGGAGAGAGAAACTTTCCAGGCAAAAGAATAGGATGTATAAAATCAAAGAGAAAAGACAAATATGACATATTAAAGTTTCATGTAACTTAAAAGGTTTAAAGTAGCTTGATGTAACTGGCAAAAGGGTTTTGAATGGTTTGTCATAAAGTTAGGTCTTTATAATCAGGTAGTAGTTATGGAAAAGCTGCATTTTAGAAGGCTTACCCATTTGTAGGGTATAATACAAAATAGAGGGTAGATGATAATGGATGTGAGGATTCTAATTATTTGGAGGTGTAGGAAAACCATCTAGCTCCTTAACAAAATTAAACTGATTCAGAGTTGGTGATGAAAAAGAATGGGTGGCAGCGATGGTTCATGAAGAATCCCCAAGAAAAGGTGAATTTTGATGAAGGTCTATTTCCACTTCTCTTAACATGTTGATTCTCATTGCCAGCATAACTGATTTGATTTTTAATAATGGATCTTTAGGCTTCCTCTTTGGAAGCTGCTGTTATATTCCAAATAAGACATTTTACCAGCATGATCTCTAAAATAGTCAGCACCATTAAAATTAACGACAATATATACACACAAGAACAAAAATACATGAGTAGTAGACTTGACAGATTTGGGTTTTTAAGGAGGAAGAATATGATACCCAAATTGCTTTCTTTTTTAGAGAATTGTGTTTATTAATGAAGTTTGGGCTATTCATTTAGAATCAACCAAAAGATTAAAATAATTTTGAAAGAAGCTAACAGTATAACAGTAGAAACAGATTAATTACTAATCCATAGTGGAAACCATGATCCACAAGTTTTTTTTTTCCAAACCGAAGACATGATAAAATAATGGTAGATTAAAAAAAGTTATACATTAACCATTGACTAGACGGTCAAATGAAATAAAGTTCCAGAATATCCTAATAACTTCAGTAAGAAAATTCAGTATGCTGTTTGTAGATTTTATCTACCTACGTACGTACGTGTGTATATGTATGTATATGTATATATATATGTGTGTATATGTATGTATATGTATGTGTATATATATATATATGTATGTATGTATGTATGTATGTATGTATGTATTTGACACCCAAATTTCTGACGGGTGCCTAGTAGCTATTATCAAGAAGAAACACATTATTTAGGGGGAGAGGGGAGATAATTAGAGTTCAGATGTGGGTATGTTGAATTGGAGGTACCTGGGTTTCATCTAGATAGATATTTTGTATGGTCGTTAGAAATATTTGAGAGAGAAGCCTGTAAATATTAATTTGAGTGCTAACGGGAGTTAGGTAAAGCTGTGACAATGTATGAGATCACCTAGTGAGCCTTTATGGTGGAAGAAAAGGACATGATGTTAGGTGGGCACAAATCAGCAGAAACCGAGCTGAGGGAGGGAAAATTTCAAGTACGGTAGTGGAAATGACTTATATAGATTTATTTTCTCTATGGCTTTTCTGGGAAAGGAAACAGGCACACTGAAAAAGTGAAAGGTAAAGGAATCCTTGAGTGAGTTCTCATTGAGCTGTTGTTTGTAAAGTGATGAAAGATGTGCACTGGGGAATGTGATAGATTTATGAATTAGAAATTAGAGCTGCCTTTCATCAATTGTGAGGTGCATGTTTTTTTTGCATGAGAAGGGGGAAATGGCAGTGTTAAAAAAATCATTACAGAGTAATGATATCTTGGGAATGCAAGGATGACTTAATGTTAAGGTTTTAAACAAAGCAACTGAGGAGAGTTATTTGCAGTTTGCCATCATCAATATGTTGGAATATGGTAGCATGCCTGAGATCAGACAACCCCAAGAAAAGGTGATTCCCTATTTTTTGAAGGAAAGGATGGGGAAAAAAAAAAAGTTCTTTATCCAATTTGAATATATACATTTCAGGGATATAGATGACAGCCAAATGACTTATAATACATTATATGTATATTTTAAAATAATGCTTATAGTATATATAGTACTGTGTAGTACATTATATAGCATATTATAATACATTAATATTTTTATAATTAGAGTATGATAATATATTTTATCACATTACATAAAATGACTAAATTTTTTTCCACTTGAAGTTCATTGTAGTTCACGATACATTTTTACATTTTTTTTTCCTCAACCATTTCCACTCATTTTCATCAGCTATTTCTAGAGGTACTTTTAAAAACATGTAGCCCTGTTTTCTAGAGCACATTTTCATTTCTGTTCTCTGAAACTTAGCAATTATTGATTCCATGTGTGGTGCTGAAAGTTTTCTTACAAGCCACATTTATTGCATAACATGAGGTCATTGAAGTTTTTTTTTTTTTAACTCTATTGGTAGGTATTTGATCTCTATACCATAACTACTTATTGTGTTGCTTTTTTCCTCATATGAGTGACAGTGACCATTTTTATATATATGTTTTAGAGTCATTTATATTTCGTTGTCTCTGAATTTTGTTCATGTCCTTTGACAATTTTTAGTTTGGGTCATTGATTTGCAGAAGCTCTTATTTTAGGAGGAAATTGGCCCTTTGCAATGAGTTTTTTTTCTCATGCTTGATTTTCTCATTTGTGAAACTTTTTTATCTATACAATTAAAATTTTTTTTATCTATAAAAATACAGATGAAATTAAACCACAGGATAAGGTCTTGTTTTATTATTTTTTAAAATTTAGAGTAGTATTATTTTAACATAGTTTTGGGCTCTGTGGATAATGTTGGAAATTTTGGACATTTAATTAATTTAGGCCATAAACACCTAATTTTTAATTCTATATAGGTGTAGTGGTGACATAATTTGAGTTGTTACCTTTCTTCTTTTTAAATACAGGGTGAGCATGGACAATCCTGTGCCAAAATGCTTGTGAATCGGGCACTAGGCCGCTGGAGGCAGCGTATGCTTCGAGCAGATAATACTAGTGCCATAGTAATCTGCATCTCTCCAGGAGTGGACAGTCAGGGAAATTTCACTGATGAAGATGAGCTCTATCTGAACCTGACTGATAGCCCTTCCTATAATAGTCAAGAAACCTGCATGACGACTACTTCCCCAAGTTCTACACCACCAGTCAAGGTATACAGTTCTATAGTATTTAAATTGTTTCTATAGATTTTCTTTGGTTAGTGTTGCCTGAATACAGTTTTCAGATTCCTTATATAATAGGATTTTAGATTTTAACTAAGTTCAAGAAAGTGACGAATCTTTGTCATGTAATTATCAGTGAGCCATCTTCACATTGGTCCGTACTCTTTTGAATCCCAGCTGTGTACAACATCTAATTGAGAGGCGACTAGATATGGTCCCTGAAGAATATTAATAACATTTGGAACTTAGTGATCCCCTTCTAACCCTATGAACATTTTAATCATTTAAAAGTTTGTGAAGCACTTTCATATATATTTCATTTGAACCTTATAACCCAGAAAGGCAGATATCGCAGATGTTATTCCATTTTATAGATAATAAGATTCAGAGATTAAACAGTTTGAATAAGATCATACAGCTTCAAAACCGAACTGGACCTTAGGATATTAAGCCTTAGAATTGGTTGTCTCTTAACGTGGACAAGAAACTTCATTCCTATTTCTTGTCTATATTAATATTGAATGAGTTTAAGATATGCTGTGAAATTAATTGTACCATATTTTCCTTTTTCTGATTTCACTCCGTTTGTTTCCTACTAAAAATTAGTAGTATTAATAACTGCTTTGATATATTTGACCTTCTGAGAATGCTTTCAGAAGACTAACCGTTAAAATGGGAAATATGTCATTTGCTCAGGCAATTTTTTTAAGGTTTTCAAAGCTACACAGTACAAAGAATTTAATTAATTTTGGGTATTCCAATCCTGTGTTCAGTACTTGGAAATTTACTGCCCTGTTTTCTTTTACTTCATATATATATATGGAAACTTAATTTTTCTTACTTGGATTTTTTATTTAGAAATTGGTATATTAATATCTTATATTTTCTTAAAAAATTTCTTGTCAAAGTGTTCTTTGAAAACCCTTGAATAATAATGCAGATTAATACCTTTTAAAGTCTCTTCTTTCTCTATTCAGAGTTGTGAAGGCGCTCTTGTTCATTTGAGTATTTGCCTATTTCTGAATTTGAATTTATTCATTACTGTAATGTTCCCTAATGTATTCGTATTTGAATAACTGACTTTAAGGCAGAGTAGAGGAGGCACTAGGGTGGAGTTAAGGAGAGGGGACAGGATATTTTGATAGGAATAAATATTCTTAATATTGATCTCAAGTAAAAATTATTGCAGTCTGCTGATTGACATTAGTAAGATTGTACATGGATTGCACTTAAAATGTTTTAAAATTATTTCTAAAGTTCTGAGAAGTAATGATATAATAGTACTAAAGTAAAGATGAAGAGATTTATGTGTGCACTAATGTACATGTAGGCATGGTTGTGAAACAATTGGCTCTACCCAAATATGGGAAAATATTTAAAGCCCTTCGGAATAATTAGTATTGTTGGCTCTAACCTAACAAGTAAATAAAGGCTAATATAATTCTGCTCAAGAAATCGTGTTTATATCTTAATTGACTTAACTGTGAGTACCCCAGTTATCTCTGATTTATTTCATTGTTATAGCAATCCCATGTTCAGTAACATCTAGATACATATAATGACATTTGGTTAATTTTGAATAGGTTTTAAGACTTACTCACATTTAGACTAGGCATTTGAAACTAGGTTTATCTGTCTATAGACTTGTCAGCTTCTGGTGAATCCTAATGTGAATCATAGTTAGATCTTTGTTTTGGAAAAGACAAAGTAGAAAATAACTCTGTTTAAGTGATATTACTATGGCACACATTTCTTTTTCTGTCCTTTGCTTGGGGCAAGACCTAAATTTAGCTGCTTTTTACAGGCCACAAGCTATAGGAAGGAGGAATTAGGAAGAGATATCTTTCAGAAAATTAATACAGTTTCAGTTGTTACCTAAGCACAATTTGTAATTAGTTGTTTAATGTTGGATCAATAGATGGAGCAACAAAGCAGTGAAACTTCTAAAGTATGTACTTTTAGGAGGTAATCTCTCAACATCACAAATGCTTTATGAACATATAAGAAGGCTTAGCAGTACAAGTAATTAATCTGGGATGAACCTAAGAAACCCAAGCAGTTGCCTGTGCTAACAGATGCAATGTATTCCCACAGAATGCCAATAAAAAGAAAAGGAAAAGGAAAAGCTCAAGGAAAAAGTGGGGGAAGAAAAGTCAGCGCACCTGTAGTGTCAGAATAATAATCTGTGAATTTAAAAAGACACAGCACAACAGAAATTACAATAAATTGTGTTAACTCTGAAATTGTCCCATTGTTTTTTTTAATAAAAGAATTCCATCTAATGTCTAACTTTGTTATACAAACTAGAGCATTTTCCTATAAATGGCTTGATTAGTACCTTTTTCTTATTGTGCCTAAATTAGTGGCATGATTATTTGGTAGTATGTAGCCTTTTGTCTACAGAACTTAATCTGCTGCCTGGTCTTGTTGCAAATCCTTTTCGTGTGTTTTTAATGATACTCTTGGTCACCAATTACTTATGACTAGATATAGTTTTCTGTGATCAGCCAGAACATGCTTGTGACCAGGGTGGGCACTGTAATCAACCTAATGCAGAGAGATAAACTCACATATGACTCTTGTTGATATTGCTGAAATCCATATGTAAATATTCTAGAACAGAGACTGTCCTGTTATCCTGTCTCAACACTGGTACTTTGAATTAAGGTAGCTGCCCACCATCTAGTCAGTATTAAAAGAGATAAGAAGAATTGGGCTTTCAATAAACTATGCAGTGTAAACTAACTAACTAACTAAACCAATGATCCCAGAAAGAGTATATTCTTAGTAAAAAAAAAAGAAGCAATCTATTTGAGGCAGTACCAAATTAGGAACTAGGGTTTCTTATTTCTAGTCTCCATTGGATCTAACTAAGGTCAATATATTTTTTTCAATAAAGCATGTTTGTGTTTATGGTTAGATTGAAATGCTTTTAGATGGCTTCAATTTCCCTTTTCTTTTTAATTCTAGGAACATTAAAGGAAACTTTTATTAATACGCTTTTATATAGCACTTTTTTAAAAGGTGTTTATTCCTAGAGGATTTTATATCAGAAGAAGACCAGATAATATGTCCTTACCATTTCTATAAAAGGGTTTACTTAGCCTTTTTGGAATATATTAATATTTTAATAACTTCTTAAAGTTATTAAGAGAAAATGAGGGAAATGTTATATAGTTGGAGGAGAGTTACTATTTATGCTTAAACTCTGTCCTTGAGAAACTATTAAGACAATGATTTTATAAATTATTATTATTGTGGAAAATTGAGTTTGTAAGAATGTTCTTATCTGTCTGGAGATGGGAGGATATCCTGAGTATGAAGATCTAGAGCATTACAGCTAAAGTGGTGCATATCAGAATCACCTGTGACACTTTTTTAAAAAACAATACTTGAAAGTTTCCATATGATTTTCATTTATTTCTTTGAGAATTATCCAGCCATATTCATATATCCTGAACAGTGTCTAGCAAAGCAACAGAACAGTGTCTAGCAAAGCAACAGCCTGTTTCCTTATGACATAGTTGCTTTAATATTGTACTTCACATTTTCCACACTACTAAATATTCAGAAATTAAACTATAGAAAATAGGAAATTTAAAAAACCCACCAAATTTGTCATTTAGTCTAATGAAACCCCACTTTCCCAATGTTTAAGCTGAATTCTTGGAAAAATTATTTCTTATTTGGTTTATCTTTTTGTTTTTCAGTTGCTGGAGGAGGACCCGTGGCCAAAGCTGAACTCTAAGGACCATATACCTGCCCTTGTTCGTAGTAATGCCTTCTCAGAGAATTATTTAGAAGTCCCAGCTGAGATAGCTCGAGGGAGTGTCCAGGCTGCAATCATACCTTCAAAAGATCCAGAACCACTCGAAGAAAATTGCACTAAAGCCCTGACTTTAAGGATACATGATTCTTTGAATAATAGCTTGTCAGTTGGGCTTGTGCCTACCAATTCAACAAACACCATCATGGACCAAAAAAATTTAAAGATTTCAACTCCAGGTCAAATGAAAGCCCAAGAAGTTGAAAGAACCCCTCCAGCAAACTTTAAAAGGACATTAGAAGAATCCAACTCTGGCCCTCTTATGAAGAGATATAGACGAAATGGTTTAAGTCGAGGTAGTAGTACTCAGCCGGCAAGCCTCCCCACAACCTCACAGCGAAAGAACTCTGTTAAACTTACCATGCGACGCAGACTTAGGGGCCAGAAGAAAATTGGAAGTCCTTTACTTCACCAACATAGAAAAACTGTTTGTGTTTGCTGAACTATATTTGGAAAATGTTTTTTTCCCCCCAAATTTAGGATATGAAGGCTTTTTGAAGTTGGTGCCGAAGTTGAACTTTTTTTAAAGGGACAAAATAAAAATAGTATAGTTTGACTTTTTAGGATTCAGCAGTTTTATCCTGGACTTGTACTTCCTTGTATTATAAATGTGAATTTTATAGATGTTAGGGTATAAGTTGCTGTAAAATGTGTGTAAATTTGTATCCTTTACACAAACTCAGTGTCTGATACACAGTAAATGTAACAACAGGGCTAAAGGTTAAAAAAAATCAAAAGACTATTAGATTTTAGAAATACTTTTAAGCTTTTAAAAATGCTTAAATTTGTATAGTCACTTGTGATGAAAACTACACAACTTTTTAAAGTAAATTATTAAGCAAACTGGAAAAGTGATGTA
>NW_011889042.1:316166-333463 GCF_000151845.1 Pteropus vampyrus
CACTTTCCCAATGTTTAAGCTGAATTCTTGGAAAAATTATTTCTTATTTGGTTTATCTTTTTGTTTTTCAGTTGCTGGAGGAGGACCCGTGGCCAAAGCTGAACTCTAAGGACCATATACCTGCCCTTGTTCGTAGTAATGCCTTCTCAGAGAATTATTTAGAAGTCCCAGCTGAGATAGCTCGAGGGAGTGTCCAGGCTGCAATCATACCTTCAAAAGATCCAGAACCACTCGAAGAAAATTGCACTAAAGCCCTGACTTTAAGGATACATGATTCTTTGAATAATAGCTTGTCAGTTGGGCTTGTGCCTACCAATTCAACAAACACCATCATGGACCAAAAAAATTTAAAGATTTCAACTCCAGGTCAAATGAAAGCCCAAGAAGTTGAAAGAACCCCTCCAGCAAACTTTAAAAGGACATTAGAAGAATCCAACTCTGGCCCTCTTATGAAGAGATATAGACGAAATGGTTTAAGTCGAGGTAGTAGTACTCAGCCGGCAAGCCTCCCCACAACCTCACAGCGAAAGAACTCTGTTAAACTTACCATGCGACGCAGACTTAGGGGCCAGAAGAAAATTGGAAGTCCTTTACTTCACCAACATAGAAAAACTGTTTGTGTTTGCTGAACTATATTTGGAAAATGTTTTTTTCCCCCCAAATTTAGGATATGAAGGCTTTTTGAAGTTGGTGCCGAAGTTGAACTTTTTTTAAAGGGACAAAATAAAAATAGTATAGTTTGACTTTTTAGGATTCAGCAGTTTTATCCTGGACTTGTACTTCCTTGTATTATAAATGTGAATTTTATAGATGTTAGGGTATAAGTTGCTGTAAAATGTGTGTAAATTTGTATCCTTTACACAAACTCAGTGTCTGATACACAGTAAATGTAACAACAGGGCTAAAGGTTAAAAAAAATCAAAAGACTATTAGATTTTAGAAACTTTTAAGCTTTTAAAAATGCTTAAATTTGTATAGTCACTTGTGATGAAAACTACACAACTTTTTAAAGTAAATTATTAAGCAAACTGGAAAAGTGATGTATTTTCATAGTGACCTGTGTTCCACTTAATGTTTCTTAGAGACAACTAGTGTCTTTTAAAAATTATTTTTTATTTCTAATTTCATAATTCAGAACTAAATTTTTCATAGAAGCAGAAGTGGTGAGCCATGCTCAAGTAGCTGGGTATTTAGTCTCCTTGTCCTAATTAAAATACTATGCAGTCTCTGATTTCTGTAACATTTTCCTAAAACATTAATCATCAGATATCCTCACTAAATCTTTGGAGTAGGAGGAGGTATATTTCCCTAAAAAGATGCCCTTCTTAATCATCCCAGACATTCAGTGGCATTACTAGGTCTTAAAGTAGTTACTCCCTCTAGTGTTTGCATAAAATCTGTGAAGTTTTTCTTGCTATTTCAATAATGGATGGTGCTGCTAATTCCCAACATTTCTTAAATTATTTTATATATCATACAGTTTTCATTGATTATATGGGTATATGTTTGTTCATCTAATAAATCAGTGAACTGTTCATGACATTGCTGGTTTTTGTTGGTTTTAATGATTTAAACTCGTGGCATGATCATGCTTTTACAGTAACAATTTAAAATACATGTAATGTTCATTTTTTCACTCAACTTTTAATTTAGAATACATCGAAACAGGCGAAATATCTAGGTCAGTTATGGCTTATGAGTGATGAAATATGTAGTAATCCAAAATGAATAAAACTGTGTACTTTGGTAATATAGGAAAAAACTAAAAAGAACTAATACTAAAATGCTAAGAGTATGTCATTTTGGTGTGGTGAATTCGAGAAATTTGTAAAACTTATTAACTTATTAGAAACGACTGCTCATTGAGAGATCAAAGTGTTGATTCATACATTCAGCATTGATTATGCACCTATAAAACTATGTACTACACAATTGGAAGCATCTAATTTTTCATAAGAGGATTTATTGAGAATCAGTGGTCTGGGTAAAACGTTAATTGTGGCTAGATTTTAAAGAGGATTTTAGGATACTGAGGAGTTTGTTTTTCAGATCTTTCCAAGATAGAGACATAGCAACTAGCAGACACTTTTGGAATCAATTTATTGTGACGAGTTTTTTCATCTTTTAGTCCTGTGATACCATGTTAGTTACACCACATAGGAATTCAAATCTGAATATATTAAAGAAAGGAAAATCCATTTAGCTACTTTTCACTTTTTCTGCCAGTGGTTGTAAAGACAATAGTCCTATACATGCAATTATAATTTCCATTTCATCAGAGTAAGGGATTAAGTAATCTCAATTTTTTCAATCACTTTTTAATGCAAAAATGCCACAGCATTCTTTCCCAGATCATATTTTTAGTGCAATAGAGTCCAATTGCATACCGTACTAATAGTTATCTAATACTGGAAACATTTTTATTTTTGAAACATATAACTGCGAATGCTAAAATTAGCTCTTTTCTGTATGTGTTCCCGGGGCTATGTTTAGGCCTGTTCTTTAAAGAGTTGATATTAACGCAATCACAATTGTTTTACTGTTTCTATTTTTATTTAAATTTTATTTGCTTTATGTAACAGATCAGTTGTATAATAAGTGATGGAAAATTCATGATGTATAAATTGGTACATAATGAAAAACCCACATCAGACCCCAAGGCAGCCATTTTGAAATCAATCCCCAATTTGTATGTTCCTTCAGTGATAATCTATGCATGGACATGCAACTATAAAGTTTGTTTATCTCAATATTAAATCTTGAAGATTTTTCCATATCAGTACATCACAGAGCCCATTTTTCCATATCAGTACATCACAGAGCCTCCTCATTCTTGAGTATTTTAGTCTGTGGATATAAGGTATTTAACTTTGCCATTCCTTAACTATGTCCACTAAAAGGAAAACACTATTCCTTTACTCACACAATACTGTGTTGCCAGATGTGTGGGTTTTCCTACACCAAGCAATTCAGTTTTCTGCAGACACCAACTGGGTGTCCTACAATTCAGTCATGACACTACCTGTAGTTATCAGATTTTACAAACTAAGGGCCCAGTCTCACAAGACTGCCCCCATTTTAGACACCAATTGTAAGTCACAGATTGTCATATACACGTCTGAACAACTGGTGAAAAATCAGGGTTCCTACAATCCCCTCCACAGGTTTGATAATTTGCTAGAACAGCTCACAGAACTCAGAAAACATTTTTACTGGTTTACTATATAATAAAGGATATAGATGAAAAGATATATCAAGGGAAGTCCAGAAGGGTCCTCGCTGCAGGAGCTTTTGTCCTCATAAATTTGGGGTGCATCACCCACCTGGCATGTGAATGTTTACCAACCTGAAAGTTCTCTGTGAACTCCATAGTTCAGGGATTTTTATGGAGGCTTCTTCATGTAGGCATAAATTATTAACTCAATTTTCAGCCTCTTTTCCCTCAAGGAGGATGGTGGTGAGGCTGAAAGTTCTACTTGTAGTCGTAGCTTGTTTTTTCTGCTGACCAGTCCCCATCCCGAAGCCATCCAGGAGCCCACCAAGAGTTGTTTCATAAGAAAAAAAGACTCTCCTATCAAGAAACTCCAAGGGATTTAGGAGCTCTGTGTCAGGAACAGGGGTCAATGACCAAAGACAAAAGATGCTCGTAGCACCTTTAATTGCCAAGGAAATTACAAAGGTTTTAGGAGCTGTAGCCAGGAGCCTGAGACAAAGACCAAAATCCATTTCTTATATCACATCCACACACATTCCTTTGAATATTTTGGAAGGCAGCTATGGACACCACTATACCACCAACGCTCTTTTCAATATTTTGTAGAACAGATAATTCTTGATATATCTTATGCTTCAAAGATTAAAATAGGTATATATTGCTGTATAATAATACCTCAAAATTTATCAGCTTAAAAAAAACATCTCCAGTTTGTGAATGTCAGGAATTGGATTGACTTAGCTAGGTTAGTCTCGTGGTTGTAGTCAGGATATCAATCAGGGCTACAGTCATCTGTAGGCTTCACTAGGGCTGGAGGACCTGCCTCCCACAACAATCACTTCAGTTTCTGGTCATATGTGTCCCACCATAGGACTTCTCACAAAATGTAGGTTAACTTACACCCAGAGCAAATGATACCAGAAAGAAAAAGGCAGAAACCACAATGTCTTTTGTAACCTAACCTCAAAAGTACCATGTAATCAATTCTGCCATATTTTATTAGTCACACAGAACATATCTGAAACAATAAAGGAGGCAACTAAGCAGGGCATGAATATTGGAGGTAGACATCATTATGGGCCATCTTGGAGGCAGTCCATCAAAATCTAGAAAGAATATAGGCTTTTCAGCATTGCTTTCATAAACCATATACTAGGTTTGTTTTGGTAATAACAATAAAGTTATTTTCATCATCTTCCAGATTTCAGAAGATTGCTCTAATGCAGTGAGGAATTTTAAGTGTATTTTCCCCTAAATATATTATGTCACTAAGAAAAGTTGAAAACTTAAAATTTTAACCTTTGAGGCAAAGTATTTTGGCAGTATGAATGGTTGCATTAGGGATTACATATACAAACTTATAGTCTACTCAAAATCAATATTTTACTACTTAAAGTAGAACATAGAACACTTACCGCAATATTACTCTCTCCTATTTATGTTACAGTTGTTTTATATATTACATCTATATATTTTGAAACCCCTTTGGGCAATGTTACAATTTTTGCTATAATTTAAAATGAAACATTTTAAAGAACTCAAGAGACAGTCCATGATACTCACCTAGATATTTACCAT
Source organism: Pteropus vampyrus (assembly GCF_000151845.1). Classification (NCBI taxonomy): domain Eukaryota; kingdom Metazoa; phylum Chordata; class Mammalia; order Chiroptera; family Pteropodidae; genus Pteropus; species Pteropus vampyrus. The sequence continues at coordinate 320,959 of NW_011889042.1, forward strand.
TGCTATTGCTCTTCATTCCTGATATTCTAAGTTTCCTTCTTTTAGCACTTTAGAAAATATGTCACTTCCTCTGGCCTCCATGGTTTCTGATGAAACATCTGCACACATTCAAATAGGCTCTGCAGTTTTTCTCTGGAAACTTTCAAGATTTTTTGTCTTTAGTTTTCAGCAGTATAATTATGATGCAGGACAGGGTGGGGTGGGGGGGCGGTGGTGAGGGAAGACCAAGCCCTGCACAGAGAGAAGAAAAGGGTCCTTTGGAGAAGCGTGTAGAAAGAATTCAACACACACACCAAAGGTAGAGTCAAAAGGAAAGTTTATTAGAAAAAAGATAATACTCCACAGACAAGAGTGTGGTCTGCTCTCAGAGGCAGAGTGAGAAAGACAAACAGTAAAGGCACTGAGAGGGACTCAGAGGAACAGACAATAGAGATGAGTACAGTGTGTGTGTGTGTGTGTGTGTGAGAGAGAGAGAGAGAAAGAGAGAGAGAGAGAGAGAGAGAAAGTAAAGGCACTGAGTGGGACCCTGAGTGTTCAGGGAATTGAGCTTATATGTCATTCTTTAGTTCCCATTTCCTTTGATATGGAGATACAGTGAGGAAGGGGAAGAGCATGTGGCTTGAAAAGGTAAGAATACTATGAAGAGTGAAAGGTCTGCTGCTGGCAGTTCCCAGCCTTTAATCTATAGGTTCCCCGTGGTTTTGGCTATAGGGAATGATTCTTGGTTGCTGTTTCCCTTTCATAGGTGTGGGGAATGGGTTGTTAGCAATCACAGCAGAAATCTTCCTTTGTTTTGAAGGTGTCCTGGCCTGGCTGCAGAGCTGATCAGCATATTGCAGTTTCTGAATGGAACTTGAATAATATTTTAATTTTCTTACCTCCTCCCTACAGTAGTTATGATATATCTACATATGGATTTCTTTGAGGTTTTCCTGCTTGGGGCTTGCTGAGTATTTTGAATCTGCAGGTTTATATCATTCACCAAACTTAAAAAATTTTGAGCTATTATTTCTGAAAATATTTTTCCAGCACGTTTTTCCTTCTTTTTTAAAAAAATATTTTTCTTTTTGTTAGTGTTTTTGTTATATTTCTGAGTTCTGAAATTTCCATAGTTTCTTCTTTATATATTCTCTTTGTTGAGATTTTCTATTTTTCCATTCACATCAAAAGTGTTCACAACCGCTTGTAGGAGTATTTTTATAATATTGCCTTAAAGCGTTTGTCAGATAATCTGTGTCATTTATGTGTTGGTATTTGTTTTTTCCATGTGAATTGAGATTTTCCTGGCTCTTTATATACCATGTAATTTTGGATTATATCCTAGACATTTCAATATTATGTTACGACACTCTGGGTCTTATTTAGCTCTTATGGAGAACGTTGATATTTTTGTTTTAATAGGCAATCAATCTGTTTAATTCATGCTGCATGTTCTAATCCACCTTTTGTGGGCTGTGGTTCCAGTGTCAGTTCATTTTCCAAAGACTCTGCCACGGTGCAGTTTGATCTGTCTCTTGTATTCATTACTCAGTGGCTAGTTGGGAACCTGGGCACTGACCTACCTGCCAGTTAAGTTCTCAAAATCTTCAATATGCTGATTAGGATCAGATCCATGCTTAATTTAAGCTAGGGGGGTCACTTTCCTGAGCTTTTCCCTCTCTACAGTTTCCATGGTACTTTCCCTTTCCTTGAGGCTCCCCTTTTCAGTTCTCTGGGCAGAAAGTTGGGACTTTGGGAACCATGCATTTCCACCACTGTGTCTGCATTTGACTGAAAATTAAAATATTATTGTTCACCACAGTTCTATGTAAAATCAGATTATTTCACCACTGCTTAAACGATGTGATTATTATCCAAGTGTTTTAGTGGCCAGAGTTAGGGAGGCAATGGTTTGCTTGAGGCTAAAAAAAAATCTTAATCCTACCAAAACACACATTAAAATGTCAACTGACATTAAAAATTTGACAATTCCCTAGGGACTTTTGTTTTTGATTTGCAGGACCATAGGAGAGGCAATTTTAGTCATTAGTAATTTATTATAATGGACACTGCAGCAACTGGAAGAACACAGAACTGACTCTGTTACAGTGAAGTCAGTCTTTTACAGTGAAAATGAGTTTCTTGGCTGAGATTGCTCAGTTGAAAGAACAGATTGTTGAAAAGTTTCCCCTGGTCCCATTACTTTGAAATGACTCATGAGATGGCAATATGTACTAAGCACTCACAAGTTACTTCCATTCAAAAAAATAATTACCACAAATTTTCTCTCTATTTGAAGGCTCCTAAGAGAATCTCACACCATCTCTGTAGAGGAAAAATTGGAGTAATTAGGACTAGTTGGTTAATTAATAATTACAACTAGTTGATTTGAAGAAATTTTTAACTGGTTCTGAGTATTTTAAATATATTTTTTCTTACGAAAATCCTATGAGGCTCACAATATTCTTTCTACAATTTACAAAATGGAAACCAAGGCACAGAAATTCACCACCACTAAAAAATGTGTAACTTCAGATTATTTCATTTTATCTGTAAATGTCATCACTCAGTTACTCCAGTCCCAAACAAGGGCATCATCCTTGATTCTCTCTTTCCTTCTATCCTACACACAACACATTATCAAGTTCTTTCAATTATCTCTTCCAAAATATTCTGAAATTGACAATTTTTCACCTCTACTGCTTCACTTCTAGGCTCAGTTCCAGACCGCATCCCCTACCTGGTCTACTGAAAGAGGCCCTCTACTTGACCTACTGTTTCCACTCTTATCCCTTCCCTGACAACAATTTTTGTTTAGTAGATAGAATGATCTTTTAGAAATATAAATATGTTCATGACACTTCCTAGCTGAAAGTCCTCCAAATCCCACTCTAGAGAAAAACTGCAATTCCTTATAATTCTACGCAAGATCATAGTCCATCTGGCCACTGTTTACGTCTTCTAACTAGTTTGCTATCACTTTCTACTTAGCCACTTTGCTTAAACCTTACTGTTGTTCTCGTTCTTTTTTTTTTCCTTCTTAGAAGCTTTGTACTTACTGTTTGTTCGATAAATCAATAAATGTTATCATTATTATAATCTTACAGGGCGAGATCTTAATCTCTTCCTTACCAGAGATAGAAACGGGGAAGAAAGGAGTCAGGCGTGGTCCATAAACCTGGGTCAAATCGACAAGATTATCTGTCGCGCCTCTCATTCGATCAACACTCACTTGGCTCCAGGGGTCCCAACAGCCTAAATCAGCCTAGGCTCCCGGAAGGTAAACACTCCAAAAGGGCGGGGCAGAAGGCGGGTTTGGTGTGGGTGAGTGGCCAGCTAAAAGTGATTGGCAGCTGCCACGTCCACGTGCTTTGAGCTTCGAACCAGCTGTCGCGAGATTCGATGTAAACAGACCAGTCCTTGGGTCCTCCGATTCCCAGCTTGAGACGCTCAGGTGAGGTGCACGGGAGTTTGGGGCATGATGCTCTTTTGACAAAGACACGAAGGTGCTGTCTGCAAAGGAAAATATACATGTCCGTAATTCCTCCTCACCTGTCTGCGTTCGCAACCGAACCTGACACCTCGGCTTTACCCGAATTTACATACTGTTTTGTTTTTCCTCGAGCCCCAGCGGATTGGATAATTTCAGGAGGCGGGTCCGCCTCTTTTCTACTTGCTGGTTGGAGAAACTGACCTCTAAGGGCGGTGCCCGGCCGTAGCCAGTTTGCTTCTGGGATTGGCTAGAAAGGTAGTTCCGCTGAGGAGTGGTAGGAAGTGGTAGCCGTCAATCACGAGGGGAGACTCCAAACAGTGAGCCTTGAGCTGGAGAACAGCGTTTACCGGCGGGGCGGCCGGTGAGGAGGCTGGCGGGGCTGTGGCTTTGGGGAGGCTTGGAGAGGATGAGGGGCAAGCAGCATGAGGGGAGAGGGCTTGACTGGCAGGAATTCGACGAGAGAGCGCTATCGAGATTGGAGGGGGAGGGGAGGAAGGGCAAGGGGCCAGAGGGCGGCCGGGGGCAGTGGTGGCTCAGCTTTGGAGGTTAAGTGGGTAGCGCTGTGCTAGTGGCTTTCAGGAGAGTGGGGCCTTAGGGATCGGTCAGGGGTCGTCCTCATGAGACAGGGCCCATATAGGACAGTTCTTGGTGGGTTGTGTTTTGGAAATAAAGGTTGGAATGGAAATGCGAGGATTGAGGGGCTGGAGGTGAAGATACTCATTGAGGAAGGGGGTACCTAGGCAGGTTGGGGCAAAGGATGTTTTGGTTGTAGCAGATGGGACTCATCAGTTTGAAAGTTGTCAAATAAGGTGATAGAATATTTTCTACTTAGAAGAAAGGGTTGTAGGGGCTTTCGAAATTAGTTCCAGGCTGTGGGCTTTTCTGAGTGCCTTGTAAGAGATTTAATAATGCTGTCAATCTTCCTTTAAACTTTAACCAAGTACACTCCATGCTCTGAATACCTCTCCAGTGATTCAGATGCTCACTGGACAATCAGGAATCAGGATTCGGTGATGTGACAGAAAAGAATAAGGGCTTCTAATGTCATAAGTTATTTTATATTTAGACTCTGGCGATTAGGTTGCAATAGCAGGGGGTTAACATGATTTTTAAAATTTTGTTAAATTATGACCAGGTAGTCTTTTTAAAAATTTTTTAAAGATATAATTGACGTGTAACATATTATTTTCAGTTGTACAGCACATTGATTTGATATTTGTGCATATTGCAAAATGATCAGCACAATAAACCTAGTTAACATCCATTACCACATAATTACAGCAAGTTTTCCTACTTACCTATTACCAAAAGTCTTAGTTGGAAGGTATTAGTCTGCTGTTTCATTTGGTCTTGAAATATTGCACCATGTGTATTTTCACTATCACAACATAAGATTTCAGTAAATTCTTTAATTTTGGCTCACAAAGGTAGCACATTTGATTTTATAAAGTGATTCTGTGCTAGACTTCCCGTCCATGATCTGGTTTTCTTACCTTTCTAGCTTATGTTAACAGTAGATCAAAGGGTCCAGCAAGAGTTAACTAATTTTGTGATTCTGAGGCTTGGTCCAAATTAAAATAATCTAGGTAATTTGAAATGTAAAAAATCTACTTCCTTTCCTGCCTTCACCCTTTTCCAGTGTCATCGGTATTGCTGAGAAATTTTCCTACATTTTAGGCATTTTTGACAAGGGATCTCTAGTGACAACCATAAACCTTTCTCCTTACCCCTAACAGTAATAATCCATATATATATATATATATATATATATATATATATATATATATATATGTATGTGTGTGTGTGTGTGTGTGTGTGTGTGTATATATATGTATATGTATATGTATATGTATATTTATTTATTTATTTTCTGGAAACAGGTTTTGCGAATGAAGCTATGGCTACAGATTCCCCCAGAAGACCCAGTCGTTGTACTGGTGGAGTTGTGGTTCGCCCCCAGGCTGTCACGTAAGCAAATTTCAGATAAGCCTAATAGCTGAAGAAAAGATTACTAAGAATATTAACTAAGATTCAGGTTTCCTTCTAAACAGTGCTTACTTTTGTAAAATCTATTTAGTTTTGGCTTTACAGGATGGTAAATATTGCCAAGGCCTAAATAAAAGGAATAATTGGAAGGTCAAGTTGATGGATTCAGCACACTTACAGAGTACATGAAAAGCACTATGCTAAATCCTAAAGAGTAATGTTTTTTTGTACTTCAGTTTTAGCAGTTAATGGGTTATTAAGTCAATTTAGTGGATCAAGACCATTTTTAAAAAATAAAATGGAATGTAATAGAAAATATAGTTGGGAGTTAGTATTGTTTTGTGTCACACACAGATATAGTCATATATGTATATATGTTTACTAGAATGTGATATAAAATGTATCTCTTACTCTAGGTCTCGGTCAGAAAGTTACAAAGTCAGTTTCATAAAGAGTACATTTCTATGTTTTAAGTATTCTTTGACAAATACTAGGAGCATATAATCAATCTAATGTGGTTTTAAGATATGTATGCTTGAAATCACTAGAATCAATTAAAAAGATGCCAGCAAAACAGCATGAGAATTTAGAGGGAGTATTTTAGTGGGAGTATTTTATATCTGAAAAGGTTTCATTAAGAAGCTAACATTTATAGTGTACTTTAAAGGCTGAGTAGTATTTGAGCAATTAGAATCAAGGGTACATTTTATGCAAAGGGAATAGAGTGAGCAGATGTGGGAAAGGCAAGCTATTTTCATAAATGAAATATAGGGAAGCTGACCTATTTGTAGTAGACTGGGGTGGACAGTTATGACCCTTCAATACCTGGTTAAGAAGGTGAAACTTGTTTTCTGCTTTTTAAAATGTTCATAAGGGAATTATAGCATTTTGGATTATTTTCCAGGGAATTGTAGCATTTCGGATTATTTCCCTCGGGCAGTTTAGCATGTTACATAAAGATTGCCTTCTCAGACTAACAAAAGTATATGTGTAATAAGATATTTCACCACAATACTTCCTTTTTTCCTCCTTCATTTCCTAGGGCTATATGTCTTTGCTAACCACGGACCATGGCAATAAGTTCAGCATGTTATTAGCTACGAGTTAGATATTATTTTAGTCTTCATTTTATAGGTGAGGAAACCAAAGGAGAGAGAAATAATTGTTCTTGATAACAGTCAAGAAGGGGAACCTGAATCAAACCCAGGCAGTTTGTCTCCACAGTCTGTACACCTATGCAGTAGTCTATGCCTCACCGTGGTATTCAACATTTATACCTTTATTATGCAGTACATAACTTTAGTGGTTTCTAAAAAATATTAAATTCATTCAGTTTTAACAATGCTTGAGCATCTACTCCATGCCTAAGTACTGGCTCATAGATTCCGGAGATGTAAATCAAATGTAAGAGATGGATTTCTTTCTGTAATAGAGTTTACATTCTAGTGGGGGAAACAGTAAATAAATAAAGTAGTTAGAGGCTCTGATCAATGTACATGTGCTGATAGAAAATCATGGGCAATGGGCAGTATGAGTTAAGGCTGTCAGGAAAGGCCTCTCTGAGGAAGTACCACTTTTAAGCTGGATATCTGAAAGGAAGAGAATCCAGGCAGAAAGAAAGCTAGTGTAAAGGTCTTGATTTAAAGAAGAGCTTGGTGTAATCTAGGAATTGAAGTTGCATATGGATGAAGCAGAGTAAGTTAGGAGAGTGGCAGAAAAATGAGGTTGGAGTAGTAGGCCGAATCAAAACAATTTTTTTTTGAGGCTTAATCAGTTTTTGTAGGTATCTAAAGTATATTTTAAAACTAGGATTTAGGAGAACTCATTATTATTTTTTAAATGTAACTTTCATATCTCTTCATTGAATTTAATATGGTATTTTGAAGAAATTTTTATTTTTCCACTTGTTAATATGTATATACTTCCCATTTAAAATATCTTAGGGTCCTTATGCATTTTAATATTTTCCCATGTCTTGTTTATGCCAAAAGTTCTATGAGGACTTCCTAAATAACTCCTTCTAATGCCTGCATCTCCAACAAAGTACAGATTCATTTTGCTATGTACAGGTAAGGGACTAGATTCATAATATACAGAAAAGGTCGCTAAATACTGAGTCATCTGCAACAGTTTGTTTTTGCTCTAACTAGGGCATTCTGCTCTGGCTCCAGAGGGAAGTTCTGCCTTAGCCAAGTCTTCTGTCATCACTCTTTCAAATAGGAGTTAGAAGTTATCTTTATCAAATTAAGAGAGCATGACTTTTAAGAAGAGATAATGTCTAAAAATGTTAAAACCTCATTTGGGTTTAATAACATACAGTGAAACCAGAAAGCAGATTAACAGAATTATCAATTGATGAGAGTTGGTCTTTTCTCCTCCTTTAAAAATATTATAAATGATTTTGTTGGGCTTATAGAAAGAACTTTTCTATGTTTTGTCTTCAGCTGTCATGATAAATATCCATTTCACTCCTTTTCAGGGAGCAATCCTACATGGAAAGTGTTGTGACTTTTCTACAAGATGTTGTGCCACAGGTAAGTGTCTATGTGGCTTCAGAAATAGTAGTTTTTACTGTTGACCAGGGAACTTCTGAAATGTTCTGTTTCCTAAGCTTGATACTAGTATCATGAACTTTAGATGTTTTAGCATCCTGAACATGAGTGGGGAGGAAATATACTTGTCTAGATGTGCCTTAGTTTTGTGCTAACAGTGGCACAATTATTATTCCTCAGGACTTGCTCTCCTAAGAGGAATCAAAGTGAGATGTTAGTTGAGAGATGGGACTCAAGCCTCTTCTAGTTGGCTTCTGTTCCCCAAATCTTTCTCTTGTCCTAGTTAAATGTTGCCTGTCTGGAGTAAGAAAAGCAATATATATGCTTTGCATTTCATTAACTAGATATTATATTAACTAAATACTATACTGAGCACAAATCTACATCCCTTTCATATTGAGCAGTAATTTGATGGCCAGGTAGAATATTCCTTGTTACTCTAACTTATAAGAGAGAAAGCCCCTTACTGTTTACTCTGTATAAATGTGAGGGTGGAGAATGAGAGCAGCCCTCCTGAGATCATGTCTAGTGCACTGTTGCCCAGACTTAACATAAGTATCACTTGGCACACTTGTTAAAAATAATAACTTTCAGGCCATTCTCCCTTAAAGTTTGACTCAGTGTAGTTGGGGCGGCATCAGTAACTTGTATCTGTAGTAAGAATCTCAGGTAATTCTTGTGAAATCATAGCTTTGGGAAGCACTGTTCAGTGGAACTACTGAAGGGAAAGGTTTCTGTATATTCTCATGGTGATATCAGTGTTTCCTGACTGCCAAGGTATCTGTTTCTGCACTGTTCAAAAAGGACATCCATAGATCCAGTGTGTCCCAGCTTTATGAGAGCGTCCTAGAAAAGTCTAAAATCCAGATTTCAGTTGTATCAAACAAGTCGTATTCATCAAATAAGGGAAACTACCAAGGAAGGTTGATGTTCCCTTGTTTTATTTTGTCAACTTAAATGAAAATAGGCCTTTCTTGAGGAACTTGGTTGTCATGGGATGTCATGTTGCTTGAAACAACCGGAGATAATAGCAACATTATCAGTAAGTGTTATGCATGTTAGTACATACTGAATACTTAATTGTCAAAGGAATGCATAGCAAAGAAAGCAAGAAAGAGTTAAGTTCCAGGGGACAGTTGGAAGTAACATTAGTTGAAGTGACTGGAAAGGTTGAGTATTTGAGGTTCAAGGAAACTGGCTAGCTGAGTATGGTAGGCAACAGAGTTGCTGTGGCTTTAGAGCATCCTGTACTTTGCAAAGCATTCCAGGTTTAGGTTTTCTATAAACTGCTTTCTCATAAGCCCTGAGCTCTGGCATGAGGCTAGTTCCAAGGAACGAGCATTTAAAACTTTTTGTAATTTGCTTATCCTTAGAGTGCCTCTTTATCAAATTTTTACCAAGGCACCTTTCGTGCTAGTGGAAACCCTGAGGAGCAAGTTTTTGTTGCCTCGGGGAGAGGCTGTGGTCAGAGACTTTGAGGGACTGGTTGGAGACTTTGCTAGAGAAACAAGAATACCAGATTAATAGATTGAAAATAGGGGCTGCTAAAAGTGATGGAGTAAAAATGCTGGAAGGAAGCAGATTAATTTTGTTTTTATGAACATACGTTAGAAAGGGGATATTCTATACAATTGACTGAGGATTTGGGTCAGAGTAGTAACTGTGGAAGTAAGGTAGTCATGGACCTAAGAATTAGCATATTCATTCAAGAAACATGTTATGCAAGTCATTCTAATTACTGTGGAAATAAAGCAAAAATTCAGGCAGCAGACAATTACTTGAGCAGCTGGGTGGTGGGGTGGGGGTGAGGGAGTAGGGGGCGCAGTGTTAAGCTTAGCATTATGCTGAGGGGAAACCTAGTGCTTATCCTTAAGTCTTCATGGTCTAGTGTAGCAGTCTGCCGACTTTTTCTGCAAGGGGCTGGATGAGTTTTACAGTTCACACAATCTCTGTCTCGGCTACTCAGCACTGCTTTTTATGTAGAGCAAAGGGAAGGGTTGTGTTAAAATAAAACTTTATTTATGAACATAGGTGTCACTGAGTGAGTCTATGCCTCACTGAGAATAAAATATCTAAACATGGGCAAAGGACATCATAAATTGAGAGGCAAAATTACATGATGTCCTATGCCTTCTTGGTGCAAACCTGCAGGAAGTCACATATGAAGTAGCATTCAGATGCTTCAGTCAGGCTCACAGAATATTCTTGAAAATTATTAGTAAAAATAACCATGTCTTCTAAGGAGAGGAAAACAGCGAAAGTATACAAGCCTTGTAATGAAAGTCTTATTTTATCCCAAGGAAGAAAGAAAAGTTCAGGAATCCCAATACACCGAAGGGCTTCCTCCAACCTTGTTTTGTTCTGCATAGCGCGGAGAAATCAAGGACGGTGGCTTGCAGATGTTGTAAAGGAATTGAGAGAATGTTGAATAATGCCGCAAGTGATAAGCAGTCTTTTAATACATTCGCTAAACTGAAGAAAATGTTGAAAAAAATGTTATTGCTTTACCAGATTAAAAGAGAACCTGACAAAGAGTGTATCTTAAATGTAATGTAGTATCCTGGATTGGATCCTGGAGCGTAGAAAGGACATTAGTGAAAAAAATTGGTGAAATCCAAATAAAGTCTGGGGCTTAATTAATAGTAACACACCAATTAGTTTTACAGTTTTGACAAATGTACCATGATAAGATTTGATGAGATTAGATAGTTGACATTAGGAGAAACTGGCTGAGGGATGTATGAGAACTCTTTCTAATGTGTTTAGTAATCTAAAATTATTCCAAAATCAAAAGTTTATTTTTAAAAAAGTTTTCAAGGACAAAAAGAGCAAGACTAAGGAAGAAGATGAGGATGCGATGGTTGAAGATAAAGTTGGTTCTAATTCAGGTTTTTCTCTTCTCAAAAAGAATTAACTGCCCTATACACATCTTACTTGTTTTTTTTTTTTTTTTAAAGACAATTGAAATCATAAGGATTTTTTAAAAATAGTAAACCTGCTATTAAAGTAACTGTCTTTTAGTAGTACTTTCTTTGGCTATTAACTTTGTATGGTACAGTACAGGGGTTGTAAATTGGTATGGAAATTTACAGTAGGCCATGTATAACATATTATATATGGGATGGTAGTTCTTGTGTGTTTTTAATACAATTTATATTAAATATTTGTTCTGTGAACTGAGTAACACTTTATAATTGAAAACATTGCAGCCCTTTGGTTAACATTCTAAATGCTTGTAAGTGTATACAATCTTCAAAAAATTTTAAATAAAAACATTTGCTTTATTGAGAGATGACTCCCTCTGAATACTGATAATGGGTACCTTCGACACTTTTCCTATGACTTTAGGGAACTTTATGTTTATTATGATTCTTGTAGGCTTGTAGGAACTAGCTTATAGGTTGGGTCTAGAAGCCAATAAGAGACTGAAAAAATAATACTTTTTTTCCCCCACCTCCAGTACTAGCCCGTGCTGTCTAACTGTGTAGACAAGCACAGAATAATATTGTTGAAAATTCTGAAAGAGTGTAATTGCCTGATCATAAATACCTGGGAACTAAATAGATACATGTACTTTTGTTTATTTCTTAAACCTTTTTATTTGTTGACCAGTATAGGGGATGATTTAATTTTTTGAGTGCCTTTGAATTATAGTGATGCTTCCTAGTAGACTATGAACATTGTGTTTTAGGTTTCTGCAGTTCTTTAACTGGTTAAAAAACTCTTTTTTTTGACCAAAGTTATCAGTCTCCTGGATAACTTTCTTTGGGAGTACAAGTATTACAAAATATGCTAGTTCCCAAGATGTAGGATTGGTGAAGTTGTAGAGGGATGGGGTTGGCTTTATTTAAGTTACTCTTTGTTTTGAATGTCAGTAATATTAGAGCAGTAAAATGTTTTTCTTCAAACGTTTCTGTTTACCCTACAGGCTTACAGTGGAACACCTGTAACAGAAGAAAAGGAGAAAATAGTCTGGGTCAGATTTGAAAATGCAGACTTAAATGGTATGGTTTTAGATTTTTTGGGACATATGAATTAACTGTTTGAGGTTACCTGATTCTGGAAAGAGAACCCTTGAGTCAGATTACTTTCTCTTAGTTTTCAATGTAAATTAATTTAAAAAGTAACATAATTATACTACAGAAACTTCATTAGAACTAATATTATATTATATAAGTCTGAAAGTAACTGTAATATATAGTGCCTAGCCTTAAATTTTAAGTCCAACTGAGATAAGATTTTCTTAGAAAAAGAAGTTATTTTAAATTCAAGTGTGGTCAGTAGTATAGGATTTATAATTCTAAAATAATCATTAGTGTTATTTATTTATTACTATTATTTTTTAAAAATAATTTTTTATGTTGACATTGGTTAACGAAACCCAATAAGTTTCAGCTGTACATTTTAACAGTAAGGCATATATATATTTACACTGTGTGTTCACCTCCCATAGTTAGATTTCTTTCTGGCACCACATATATGACCCCTTTTACCT
>NW_011889042.1:333978-353595 GCF_000151845.1 Pteropus vampyrus
TCCTTCACATGTTTTGTTAAATTTATTCCTAGGTATTTTATTTTTGTTGCAATTGCAAAAGGAATTATCTTTTCTGCTTTTTCTGACACTTCATTATTAGAGTATAGGAATGCTATGGATTTTTGAACATTGATTTTGTATCCAGAAACTTTATTGTATTTGCTTATTGTTTCTAGTAGTGTTCTTGTGGAGTCTTTAGGGTTTTCTATATAGAGAATCATGTCATCCACAAATAGTGACAATTTGACTTCGTTGTTTCCTATTTGGATGCCTTTTATATCTTTCTCTTGCCTGATTGCACTCACTAGGACTTCCAATGTTATATTGAATAAGAGTGGTGATAGTGGACAGTCTTGCATTGTTCTTGATCTTAGAGGGAAGGTTTTTAATTTTTCGCCATTAAGTATACTATTGGCTGAGTGTTTGTTGTATCTGGCCTTTATTATGTTAAGGTACTTTCCTTCTATACCATTTTTGTTAAGTGTTTTGATTATAAATGGATGCTGTATCTTTGAGATTTTTTAAGACTTTAAAATTATTTTTTTCCAAACAGAATTTATGCCAGCTCAAGGCCTATTTGTTATCATATACATCCATTTCATTGTTCTTTCCTGTTCTCTCTTGCAAGGGGGCTGCCCCGTGTCTGTTTCTTTGGCTACCACATCTGTTTTCTGGCCTAGTTTGGGAGACACTGGCGAGATACTGAACGTGATGAAGGGAGAGAGAAAAGAGCATTATTTCCTCTCCTCTCTGTCATCAGCTGCATTTCCTCTGTGGTTCTGGCTTCCCCTGGGCAGCTCCACTGGCTGGCCATTTTCTACCATGTGACCTCAGCATCCTGTACTCCTCTGTGTCTTCCTAGCCTAGGGTGGTAATGACTTCCTGCTGTTGCTAATCCAATAATAGGTTGCCTCACTGTTCCTTTTTTTGGCTTCTCAGCTATTATACCACCTGTGTAACCAATATTCTGCATTAAATTTTCAATTATAAATACACTGAGTTGTTTTAATTTCCTAGTTGGAACTTGACTAATATCATACTCTTGAGTCTTTGTCTCCTAGACTTTTAAATGTAATCCTGTATTTCCTTTAAAAGTCTACTACTGTCCAGGATGAGAGATGCCAAGTATCATTTCTATAAATTGGTTTTTTTCAAATTTCAGATTCTCAGCTGGATTGTCCAAATAATGACAAATTGTTGGGCCCTTTTTTGGGTGAATAAAACATTCATTTGTATGGGCGATTATTTATGATATATAATTTTTCCTACTATATTTCTTTTTGAAAGCTTATTATATTTTTAATTTTCTCTTTACTACTCAAATTTTCTTTAACTAGTATATTCTTCCTCCTTTCTTCCTTTCCCTTTTTTATTAATAACTTTTCAACTGTTTTGTCATATTTTGTTTTCTATCTCCTTTTCCTCTTGAACTCATACTCTTCTTTCCCTCCTGGAAGTATGTTTTTGCTTTGTGTATGTCAGAATGTATTAGAGGATTTTCTTGATTTAATACCAAAATGTGGTCATGGTCTTGAAAGTATTAATGCCAGGTAGTAGTAAAAGCTTATTGTATAACATATTATAAAATGTTACAGAAAACAACAACTAATTTTAGAAGCATAGTTTCATGTCAGCAGAAAAAAGGAAATGATTTTAATATCATAATTAACATTTTTAAAATGTCATTAAAATAATCTTCACTTAGGTATGTTTTTTTTTTTAAATTAACAGTGAGTAAGAATTTCTGGAGTAATATTCTATAAAGTCTTTGCTTTATTGAAGTAAAATACATCTGGAAATGTACATGGATTTTGCTTGAAAATTATTTTAATACTATGTGTTCTGTTGAACTTACAGACAGTGTTGTCTTTAACTTAGTATTCCATATCCCAGTTGATTTATTAAACTTTTAAATTTATACATCTTCTTTTATACTGTAGCATACATGTCCTTTGGTTTCTCCTTTCTATATCATTTTGATATTATATGAAATTTAGGTTGGGATTTTTATGGATATACTTTTTATTATATCTGGCTCCAGGTGTGTGTGTGTGTGTGTGTGTGTGTACACTTATGTATGTTTTAAGGCAATAGTAAATACTACCAAGGTATTTTATCACCTTCTATAGCCTTTCTTCAATTTATATCTTTGTGTTCTTTATTCAGAAATGTTCTTACTTAGGTTTTTGTGTAGCAAACTTTCTGAGATATTTACAATTAAAAGAAAATTTGGTTTTGTCTTTCATGGTACTCTAAGGGATATTGATTGTTAAGGGGATTTTTCTGATCGCAGCCATACTAGTTTAGCAGCCTGCTTCTTTGTAGAGATTGGAGATTGTGTTAGGTATTCAGCCTTCTCTTTACCAGACTTGGAGTTTTTCTGGCAAAACAATTTAGAAGTCTATTAGCTATCTATAGATTTAAGTTATTTTATATTGTTAATGAAATTCTATTAGTTATTAATCAACTTAAAAGTTACAGTGTTTGAATTGAACTCTGCTCTGAGAGCTCTGCTTTTCTGCTTGAAATTATAAAGTGCTACCAGTTGGCCCCTTGCCTCCAGGCTAGAGCCCCTTTGACATGGCTTAGGTGGTTGGGGAAGAGTAGGTAACCACTAACAGAAGATATTTCTAAGAGACCTGGCTTATTGACGTTTTCTAGTTCTGGATCCTCCTAGGTCTCTCTACTCCTAATCAATGTTCTAACTTTGGCTTGGTGTTAGGTAGAGACTACTACTTTTGGAGCTCATTAGAGAACAGGGCTAAGGTCCTTTATATCATGATTGCTGTTCTGTTTCTCAGCAGTCTGATTTATAGCTAAGCTTGTTTTTTCTTAAGGTACTATACTTAAAAAGATATAAGAAGTAGCCAAAGCAGTTTAATATCCTGACAGTTTTCTATTCATTTTTCTGAAGGTGAGCATATAGCTTGAATCCCAAAACACATCAGGTTATCCTGTCCAGTTGGTTTGCTACAATATAACAATAACTACCCACTCTCTAGTCTAAGGGGAAATTCTTAGCACCCCCTAGCCTTTCTTGATTTGGTTAATTTTAATATCAAGTATAGTGCTATGCTTAGGCATCAGTTTTTTTTTTTCAGTTGCAAGTGATTGGAAAAATGCACAGAACAACGTTTGTCATTTTAATCATTTTTAAGTACAGTAAGTTCTCACTTAACATTGTCAATAGATTCTTGGAACTGTAGGAAAGAGGTGTAACAAAATCAGTTTACCATAGGCTAATTGATATAAATAAGAGTTAAGTTCTTATGGTAAGTATCTCATCAACATTATAATGAAATGACATAGAAGAAAACTGTATTATTATTTGAGGACCTACTGTATATTCATTGTTATGCAGCCAATTTCTAGAACCTTTCATCTTGTAAAACTGAAACTCTGTCTCCATTAAACAACTCCACATTCTCTCCTTCCCACTAGCCCTTGGTAACCACCATTCTACTTTATATCTATGAATGTGACTACTCAAGGTACCTCATAAGTGGTATCATATTGTATTTGTCTTTGTGTAACTAGCTTGTTTCACTTTGTATAACATCCTCTAGGTTCATCCATGTTTTGGCATGTGTTGGAATTTCTTTTATTTTTAAGGATGTATAATATTCCATTGTATGTGTATACCAAATTTTGTTTTTCCATTCTTCTTTCTATTATGGTTACTTGGGTTGCTTCTACCTTTTGCTTTGTGAATAATGCTGCTAATAATGAGTGTACAGATAGCTCTTCAAGTGCCTGCTTTCAATTCTTTTTTTTTCTTGTTCCATTTTTTATTAGTCACATG
Source organism: Pteropus vampyrus (assembly GCF_000151845.1). NCBI lineage: Eukaryota > Metazoa > Chordata > Mammalia > Chiroptera > Pteropodidae > Pteropus > Pteropus vampyrus. The sequence goes on from NW_011889042.1 coordinate 337,781, forward strand.
ATACCAATCAACCTTCATTCTGTAAATGCCCAAGCACCCAGCTAGTCCTCTCACTCCCAAGGTCATGCCTTCCTTATCCTGTCCCCCACCCTACTGTCTCTCGCTTCCCTTTGCCCTAGCCCAAGGACAGTCCTGGGAGGAGGCTGGGGCAGAGCTGGAGGCTGGAAGAGATAGCACTGGACAGACAGCTAGTTTGGGCTGGAGAAGAAATTAGGAGAGGTAGGTTTTTAGAGATCTATTTTAATACCAAATATCCAGCTGTATCCACAGTCCCTTTCAAATAATTTCCCATAGCCTTACTCCTCTTTGCCCTGCCCCCACTACCAAATGACCTGGCTCTTACACTATTCTGACCTCTCTAGCATCCCTCCATATCCATCCCTAGCCCCAGCCCACCCCCTGAGCCTTCCATTGGTGAAGAGTCCTAGGCCCCTTGGCCTCATGGAGGTCCCAGAGATGAAGGGCAGAGACCCCCTGGAAGGGGCCTTATGAACCTGAACCTTGCAGAGGTGGACTGGTGCAGGCTGGGGAATAGTGTGGTGATGGTGGAGAAAGGAGTTTAATTTCCAGGCCTGCAATCTCTAAGGTACCCTGTTCCCAACATCTCCCTAAGAATTCCAGGGGAAGGTTTTCAGCTCCCCAGGACGGGGCTCTCCAGCTTCACGCTCTTGACTGCTTCTCCATTCAGCTCCCAGAAACTCCCAAACTCCAGTTTAGAGTTGTCACAGCTGCCCAGTTTGGCAGTTCTCTCTTCCAGCCCACAGGTGCTCTCAGCATTGGCTGACAGACACTATCCCATAGTGCCTGGTGCACTTGGTCCTTTGGTGAGAGCCGTGTTGTCCTGCAGCCCACCCTGGAGGAGCTGATGGCTCATAGTCTGCCTGCTGGCAGTTGCTGAGACAGGACCCTTTCAATTCTTTTTGAGTATATACCCATAAGTGGAATTGTTAGCTTTTATGGTAATTCCATACTATATCATGGGGAATTTATTTTTTAACCTACTCAGATAGTTGGTGTTAATGTAGGAATCATGCAGACCTGCAGAGAACTTTTGTAAGAGTTTATTTCAGTTAAACTTATGGTAATGCCAGGGAGTGAGATCTCTAGTGCTCCAGAGAATAAGAGTTTTGCAATTTCTTTTATGCATTTGTAATTGAGAGAACATAGGGAAGTTTACAGGAAGGTGAGAATAAGCAAGGCAGAGATTAAAGGACACTTAAGGAGAGTTGAGCTCTCTTGTAGGTGGTCACCCTTTAGAAGGAGGGGTCTGAAAAGGCATATCAAAGAGACCTTAACTTACATGCACAGAAATAATGGGCAAGGATTGCTTAAGGCAAAGATAAACCTTTTAGTAAAGAAGTTGTATGCCTAGGGTGTGACTATGACCTGCCCAGTTAGGAATTTATGATGGGATCACCATGTAAAGTTATTTTCCAAAGAACTCCTTTTTCTGTCCACACTGGGAAGGATAGTGGCTTGAACTTTCCAGTCTTCCACTGCTTGTCACTACTTCTCTTTGAATGCTTTCTTCTTTTCTTTGACTTCTAACGAGGTTAGGGCAGTGATTGCTCAAAGCTCTTTGTTCATATCTTCATGATCATACTATGATTTGAGGGAAAAAAGTATTCATTGGGCAACCCAAAATGTTCAGTCTGGATCACTTTCTGGTTGTTGGAATATTTGCAGTGGCCAAGGATGAAGTATCAGAATTGGCTTAGCTGGTTGTGTGCTTATCTCTGTGCTTGATGCGGGTAAGATCAGTTACTGGTAAAGGGGAAGACATAGAATGGGAAATGTGTGAGCTGTACAGAGATAGTAGCTACTGCAAGGCTCTGTTTCTCTGGTGTGCTTGGGTCCTCATTTCAGCTATCTCCTAGACATCTTCAGTTAAATCTCATAAGTGCCTCAAAGTCTTAGTCCTTTTCCCATCTAACTATGTCCCCTCACAAGCTATGTTGTAACCCGACTTGCTTTTCAGATCATGAAAAGCATAGAACTTTTCATGTCTCAGGATCTTTGTACAGGGGATCTTCTTGCTGAAAAGTTCTTTTCTGCCTTAATCCTCATTCATCTATTAGAATCTACTAAAAACACTGCACAGTTTTTAGACTGGATATTGGCAATATCTTGCTGCTATTAATATACATCTGGAATACAGAAGAAGTTAAGATGAGCAGAAAACCCAGTATTCTCCCCCATTCTTTCTCAATTACAAACGTTTCTATGTGGGGGAAGTATACTGACTGCAGGATCAAGGGAAGTTTCGAAGGATATGTGAATCAGGAGAACATTGTAGTTGGCTAAAACCACAAAGGAATGCTTCAGGTCTCTATAAGAAAGACTGGGAAGTCCATATTTGGGGTGAAATAAAAAAGAAACCAGTAAAGAAGATAAGGAGCAGTTATGGACAGAATAGCCAGTAATGATGATACGATCGAGGATATAAAGTCAGAGAATAAGAATTACTTAAAGCTATAACATTTCTGAAGAATAGCAAAACTTTTACAAAATTAAGAATTTCAAACAAGAATAATGGAAGTCTGCTGTACCACCATCCAGAGAAAGAAAAATAGCACAAGTGACTAAGCATAATCTAAATTAAGGGAAAGGAAATTTTGTTCATATAATGACCTCAGGGGTTTTATATGTGGCCTTTGAGCCCTCCTAGAAGCAACAATCTGTGATCAAGGTAGTAGCTGTAGTAGAAAGATGACCAGATTGTGTATGAAGAGTCTGAGATTTCCCTTTAGCTGTGAGTAAATTGTACCTAACTTGTTCTTGTCAATGATAAAATGAAATTGGCTCTGGTTCTGCATATAAAACAGGATTGTTGTGTATCAGATGAGATCATGTATATAAAACTATAAAAGACCATTTAAATGTTAGATATAGAGCGAATTATACCCTAGGAAAATGTTCATAATTCTGAATTTTGCTGGATATAGAATCATGTGCTATTAACTTTATGTCAGTGAATTCCTGTAAAAAAAAATCAGCATTAAAAAATTAGTGATTATAAGCTGTGTTAGAGATTTTGATCTTTATATTTGGGCAACAGGAAGCTGATGAAGTTGAGGCAGTATGTCATTTGTGTTTTAGAAAGCATTCTGACTAATGTGGAGTTTGGTGGGCATTGGTGGATGGATACAAGAAGCTATGCTTTTGGCATAGATGTATCTGGGTCAGGGGTGGTGGTGGTATAAGAGAGCTGTTTAGGGAGACATAGGGATTGGTGACAGATTTATTGCTAGAGGGAAGGAAGAAGGTGGTTCTTGACATTGTTATTCACCAAAACAAGGAACCCTGGAAGATCAGGTTTGAGGAGAAAAATCATGATTTTTGAGTAAAATTTGATCCTCTATCTAGACACCCAAAACCCATGTTGAAGAAGTTACTAGCAGACACTAACCGAAACAATGAATGAATCAACGAGATCATCTAGGGGATGGTATACTGTGAGAACAGGGAATTTAGGAATTAGCTTTGAAAAGTAACTCCAGTTTAAAGAAGGAGGAGCAGCAGAGGAAATGGTGAAGGAGTGACTAGAGAGACAGGAGGAAAACTAGGAGGTTATGCCTGGAAAACCGAGGAAAATTATTTTAGGGAGAAAATGATGAGTATTGGTTATAGCTGCTGAATAGTCTAGTAGGTATGCTTAAAAAAACACATATTGGATTCAACAATGTTAAAAAAACAATTCAGCCAAGTAAATTGGAAGATTTAATTGGCTTTATTAAGGGATTTATGAATCAGGCAACTTCCCATCTAGCAACTAGAATGGAACTTCAAGGGCTTGTACAAAATGGGAGGTGTTTATAGGAAGAAAGGTGGGGCAAGGGAGCTATTGACTAGTGAAAGGATTATTTGTGGGCTGAACATCTTTTTGTTTGGGTGAGAGAGAGATAGGGAAGTGTTTTTATTATGTAGATTGCTTCTTTCTAAGGGTGTGGGGAGGGGGTATGGAGAAGGTCTGAAAATTCTTGATCTGAAAATTCTAGACTGATTATGTTTCTGGGGGAAGTCAAACTGCAGTTAGATCAGGTATTAAATCTAGGTTTGGTATCATGGGTATTTAGCACTGAGTGATGCCATTTTGGGCCTGTGGTTTTCCCTTTAACAACAACTCGAAGGTTGTTGGTGACTACAGCAAAAGTCACTTGTGAATAGTGCTAGGGGCAGAAATCATTCTGAAACGTATTTTGAGTGAGTGAGAGTCAAAAAATAGATGACAGGTGTAAAACAACACAATCAAGAAATTTAGCTTCTTGGAGAGGAGAGTGATGAAGTCAGAGGGAGAAAGCTATTGCTTTAATTTATGATTTTTACAAATCTTTTTTATTGTGCAAATATATCATGGTAAATAACACAAAAGTATAGATTAATGAATGAATTTTTACAAATCTACATCTGTGTAACTGTCACCTAAGATTTTGAATTTCATATAGATAGAATTATTCAGCATATAGTCTTGTGTCTGGCTTACTTTGCTTATTATGCTTATGAGATTCATCCGTGTTATGGTGTATGGTAGTAGTTTATTCTTTTTCTGTGCTGAATAGCATTCTCTTGTATTAGTATAACAGTGCTTGTCCATGCTGTTGGTGGCTATTTGGATTGATTTCAGCTTTTGGCTCTTTTCAAATAATCTTCTTAGATATTCTTGTGCTTGTCTCTTAGTGTATATGTATATGCTCATACTTCTAATGAATATATACCTACAGTGGAACTACCTGGTCAGAGAGCGTGGTATCTTCAACTTGAGTTTGTTGTCAAACTGTTTTCCAAAGGGATTGTACTCATTTACATTCACTGGCAGTGACTAAGCAACCCATTTACTCAGCATCCTCCCAACACTTGGTTTTTTAACTGTGGTTTTATTAGCATTCCCTTGATTACAGATGAGGTCAAGCCACTCTTCATGTTTATTGATCATTCGAATATCCTCTTTTTGAAGTGCTTTTTCTTGTCTCTTGCCTATTTTTCTAATGCCTTATCTTCCATATTGATTTTTAATTGTTACGTGTACCGGGTGAATCCTTGTGGGCGTATAGTTGTTGCAAGTCTCTTCTCCTATGCCGTGGCTCACTTTTTTACTCTTTTGGTAAGAATGGCTCAGGATTAACAGAAGTGCTTCATTTTAATGTAAAAAATAAGGTAGTAGAATTTGCCAATTTTTTATGCTAAGAGTTTTTATTTTGTTTCCTGTTAAGAAATCTTTCCCTGTACTGTGATCACGACATACTTTTTTATATTGTCTTCTAGAGTTTTATTAATTTTATCTGTCATTAATATCTAAAATCCCCTGGTTCTGATTTATTAAAAAAATTTTAAAGCATAGGAGATCCTTCATTGTATTTAAATGCTCCTTGAAAATATCCAGTAGCATGGAAGGAATTGAAAATATGGGGAAGGAATGATTTGAAAAAGGCTCCTGAGAAGGTGGGGGAGGATGGGATCCAAAGCACAAATCGAAGGATTTGCTTTAGACAGAAGGAAAGACAACTTTGTCATGGGATGGAAGGTGAAGAGGCTGGTATGGATGTACTACGTCTTTGGCAACAGGAAGTTTCTAGTTTTCCTGCTCAAAGTGAGACAGGTGATCTGCTGAGTGAGAAGAGAGTGGGTGGAGTCTGTTTAAGACAAAGTTTAAGAAAGTCATTGAAGAAATTGTAGAATAAGTTCTAGGAAATAGAATGCATTTGTTGTGCTGTTTTGAAGTTTCAGTTGAGGTTTGTGGAGATAATTTACAGTGGTACCAATTCTGTCTCATTGTGTGATTTTTCTTTAGCACTACCTGGTTGCATAGAATATGCTGGGATAGTGGGTAGTTGGGTTCATCTAGGACTGTGGTTTTGCTAGTTGGGTGCCATGGAAAGATCCTATGAAAAGAGATAAGATAAAATAGATTATCGAAGCAAGTTACTGAGATGATTGATTAAAAATTGTAAGATGGGAAGAAAGTCTAAGATGAGTCTAAAGGGAGAAGGCAGGGATGTCAGTGGATTGGAGGTTCTAACAAAATCAAAGAATGAATCAGTGGAAGTAGCTGAGCAAACTTGATGGAAGATAAGGTTGTGATCTGAGGACAGAATGTTTGAATTAGTGATTTTTGAGGTACAATAGTTTTGTTCAATAAGAGTTTCTTATAATACCGACTATATAGCAGGTGCTTAATATGCACTGATGTGAATTGGAAAAGTTGATTATACAAATACATATAATTCTTTTGTAGTGGACTATATGCCCAGTGTCTTCAGATATATCAGGATTTAATTCCTATACATAAAGGAATATAATTTTTCTCCATTGCTGAATTTACAAATATTAGAAATTCTAGATGATTATACTTCATATTTATTTAATTTTGGTAAACTATTTCATTTTAATTTGTTATTTACTGATGGTTTGGTTTCTAATATTAATATTCTATAGTTCTCTAGTGAGAGTTTGATTTTTAAGACTTTATTTATGCTGATTATAGGTACTCTGTTTAAAAGAAACTACTGTTTTTATTTATTCAGCGTCCTGTTCTTTCTTCCTTTAAATTCTATCTCTTAAATACTTCTGAACTTATTTTGTATTGAGAAACAATTTAAACAATTGTAACACCAATGGCATTAAAGAAGTATAGTTGTTTTCTTGATTGACATTGTGTCTTTTTAAATTCCTTCTTTGTTACTTAATTCTAATGCAGATACATCAAGAAATCTGGAATTTCATGAAATACACAGCACTGGGAATGAGCCGCCTTTGCTGATTATGATTGGCTATAGTGATGGAATGCAGGTCTGGAGCATTCCTGTAAGTATGAAGATGCTTGGCTCCCTAAAATATAACACTTTACAGCATTCTAGCTGATATGAAATCTGGCAATACTTTTAGTAAGGTCTCATCCATTTATTTCACAAGGAGTTGCTTAAGGGTTGCTGTGTGTGCAACACCATACGAGGCATGATAAGGGGTAAGCGGGAAATTAAAGATGCTGTAAATGATTTGTAAAGTGGGCCAGAAATTGTGGGAATCACTTTACACACAAGATTTCATTTTTCATCACAGTAATTCTGTTACATAGGTATTATCTCTTCCCCATTTTACACATAACTAAACAGGCTTACAGAGGGCTTCTTTTAAAAATTAGAGATCATTAAAAAAAAAAATCAGTGTTTTGAATTAGTATTCATTAAAACGTTCACATGATACAATATTCAGGAGATATAAAAGGGTAAAAAAACTGCCTCCCACACTTGTCCTCCACTTCTTCTACCTTGAAGCAACCAGGATTTTAGTTTGTCCTTGTAGCTATGTTTTATTCAAATAAAAACATATGTAAATATATTTTTCCCACTCTGTTCTTCCCTAACAGATGGAAGCATGTTGTACAATATAGTGCCTTTCTGTTTTTTTGTTTGTTCATTTTTTGTTTGCTTTTTACTCATAAAGTCAGTATTCTGAGAGCTGCTTCATTGAATTTTATAGCTATATATAATTTATTATTTTGATTTTCTTAATTTATGTAACTTGTTCCCTGTTATTGAGAAAAAGTCTTTTTAAAAAATTAGCAATAGTGATGTGTGATACATGAACTTAAAAAAGGTTATTTTATGTGTGTGTATCTGTAGAGGATAAATCCCAATTTTGATAAATGTTTTAAATTGCCTAATATTGGTCCCAATTTGCCTCTTAAATCCTACATGTTCCTCTTTGGGATGATCAAAAATAAAATGTCATAAAAGAGGAAGAGGCTTGGTAGGATCACAGCTCAGAGAAGTACAGTGGAGACTTCATACTTTGGCTCGTACTTAATTACATTCTGTTTTTGGCATGGCCTCAATAGCGCATCCCTCTAGTATTTGGGGGTTGGAGGGAGGGCTTCTATTGTGTGGTTCTTTTGCAGTTGGAGGCTTAAGGCCAATAGAATTATAAAATATTATTTGTTCTTTGATAAGTCACTTCTGATGAACTTTGGCCTCCTATCTAATTAATTATGTATGATATTATTAGGTTTTAGGATTTTGGGTTTCATATTTCTTGTTTTTAAATATTGACTTTATTTTGCAGAGAGAAAAGATTCTTACTGGTATGTCATGGAATTAGTTTCCTCTTTCATTTGCCTTTTGTGATGTGTAGTTGATATTTTTCAAGGCCCTGCAATGCTGTTTGTAGTTTAAGTACCATGCCAAAGGTATGGACAAAGAACTTAAAATCTTGTAGTGTGTGTTTTCTTTTTTTCCTGCGAAGAGAAATATTTCTGGATTGTGACCAGAGGAAAGAATTTTGTAAATATAACTTTTTCTTATTAATAGAGACTTATATTTTGATCCATTATGCTGTTTGTTGACAGACTTAAAGGCAAAGAGGAAGCTCGAGCTTTAACAAGGAGTTTGAACCTTGCGTGATTAGGGGTGTTGACTGGATTGAGCACATTCCCTTGGTGGTACTCAGGCTATCTACCCACTTGTTTTGTTTATAATTAGAAGTATCACTTTTAATACCTTTCTAAAGGTAACTTGTCTTTAGCTCTGAGTAATTAGGTCTTCTGAGTCATTTAAATTACTTCTTTAAAGTACTTCTATGTCCAGATTTTATTTTGAGAGACTTGAATCAGATTTTCTTCATGGAATTTTCATTGACTAGTTGTTTACTATTGTAGTCGTCCAGTTTCGTGAGGACTGTTTTGAAAATTAGGATGAAGTCTGGGAAAATCAGCTCCTTCTGTTGTACTGATTGAGCTCTCACTGTATTCAAAGATCTTTATAGATACATTATCTCACCTATTGTATACTCTGAGGTAGAAGTTATCCAATTTTATAGGTGGTAAGGTCATACCACTTATAAGAGGTAGACTTGGAATTCAAACCTATGAATAAGAGCCATACTTTATTACATGTCAAATGTGATAGTGAAAGATACGCCATGTAGGTAGTTTGGCAGTTTATTTTAGTTTTCATTGTAAAAGGTTATGTTATACCTTTAAATATTCATCTTTTATAGACTACTGTGACTGTTACCTATTACTCTAACTAAACCCTTCTAAAACTTGTTTATCGCTAGGCAGTTACTCAGTAATCATTTAAGTGTTACCATGTGCTAGACAGTGGAGAGCTTATGCTGGTCAACCTAGAAATAATCCTGGCTCTTAGGGATCTTTGCGAGTCATAAATCATATTTGCTTTTGAGTAAGTGTAGGTGGGCAGAAAGTCAATGCCTGTCCAAACCATAGCACAGTTTTGCTTTAATTTTGTGCACAGAGCCCCCTTCTGTTGATTTTATATATAACTGTCCCACCTGTGAGTCTCTGATTAAGAAAATAAACATATCGTGGTTAAACATTTTAAAGATTGTGTATATATGAAGTACACAAACATGACCGAAGCTTAGATGATGTTCAGGAATATAGTTAAGTAGAGTTAGCTCTGAAGCAGAACTGTGCAGAAGTAGTTTCTCTGCTGCTCAATCCCCATCACTGTGTATGAGAAGGCTGCAGGAAAACACACTTTTTTAGCTTTCTCAAGCTGTCAGGCCCCTTCTTTCAACACATCTGATGTAACATAAGGAAGAATGATGATCATTTGTTATGCTGATATTCTGGATAAACAGGCAATTTTCCCACCCATGCCTAATAATGTCATTACCTCTTTTTGGTAATGTAAATATAGGCTCTTTTGCTTAAAATTCTTAATTTTTAAAAGAATCAAAATTATACATGTATATGGACTATAAACCAAATAGTTTTATGGGATTCATATGAAAAAACAGCAGTTCGGTACTCTTCCTTTAACTCCTTCATTTCTATTGGCTGTTTTTATCTTAGTATTTATTTCAATTATTTTAAAATATCATACGTACATTTTCGATATTTTTTTCTCCCAGTCTTACACTTAGATTGACTTGGTGCCACGAATGATGAGGACTTAAAAGGTGTTCATTTATTCAACACAGGTCTGGGATAAAATGTGTATTTTGAGCAAAATAGATATTATTTTTGCTCTATTAGAGCTAGTAGGAGAGATGGATTTAAATAAATATAAATTAACATATAGCTGAAGTTGTAATATGAAGAAAAGAATAATATAGTAATATTAGAAAGTAGCACAGAAGTTAATTAAGGTTTAGCCAGGGTAAGATTGAGACAGCAAACAGTAAAATCAGAGACTCTGAGGTGGAAATGTTCTTTTCTATATAGTTGGACATTGATTTAGATTTCTTAAGTTTTCTTCTTAAAGAATATTGAGATAAATATCTTTATGATCATTTAATTTGGAGAAATCAATAAAAGTAGATATACTAGGGCTCTTGATAGGTTTGCCAAATTGCATTCTTGTTAAGCCACGTAATTTTTACTACCTCATTTGTTTATTAATTCATCTATGCAGCAAAAATTGGTTCATATGCCAGACCCTGTTCAAGATGCTGGGAAAACAACAATGAAAAAAGCAAAACCATTCTTTTTATGGAATTGCCATTCTGTGTAGGAGGGTTGGCGAGCAGGGAAGAGAAACAAAAATGTAGATGGTGATAAGTGTTATGGTGGGGTGGTTAATGATGCCGTTTTATACAGGATGGTCTGGGAAATCCTCTCAAAGACCCTTCAAGCAGGAGTGTGGATGAGTGAGCCTTATGGGTATTCCTGGGAGGAACATTCAAAGCCACCACTCTATGGTAGGATTATGTTTACCATATTCAAGAACAGCAAGGAGGCAATTTAGCTGGAGCTGGATGGGTAAGGTGAAGAATGCTAAGAGGCGATGTCTGAGAGGTGGTGGTGGGCTAGAGCTTTGTCAGTCATTGTAAGGACTTCAAAAAATTTGAATATATAGCAACATCGAACCAATTTTACAATGAAAACACATATACCCACTATCTGGATTGTACCGTTGAAGTTTTACTTGCTTTACCTCATATCCATCTATTCATCTTATTTGACACATTTCAAAAAAATTGCAAATATCGGCATACTTTCCCTTAACTACTTTCTTGTGCATATCATTAACGAGAATTCAATATATTTTTGTTAAGTAAAATTTATACACAATTAAATACACAGATCTTAATTTGTAAATGCCCTGAGTGTTGACAAGTGCATATACCCAGGTATAACCCCCAATCTCTGTCAAGGTATATAACATGATTATTTCTCAAGAAATTTCTCCAGGCCTGTTCTCAATTAATTTTCTTCCATCCCATCCAGAAGCAAACACTGTTCTCATTTTTTTCACTATAGATTAGTTTTCCCTGTTTTAGAACTTCCTGCACTAATACATGTTATGAACTTTTTTGTTGTGTAAGCCTTCTTTTGCTCAGCATAATATTTATGAGATCATTCATGTTATTTATTTCTTTTGATTGCTGAATTGTATTCTAACGTATGAATATAACATAATTTAACCTTTATCTTAGTGATGGGTAGCTGGTCTATTTATAGCTTTTGCCTATTATGAACAAAGCTGCTATGAAGATTCTTCTTTAAGTCTTTTTGTAAACATGTATGTTCATTTCTCTTAGGTAAATACCCACAAGTGGCACTGCTGCTTCATGTAGGGCAGCAATGCGGTTAGTTTTATAACAGATTTCCAAACCTTTTTCCAAGGTAGTTGTACCATTTTATATTTACCCCAGCAATGTGTGAGTTGCTCCACATCCTCGCCAACATGATGTTGCCCATCTTTTTAATTTTGGCCATTCCGATGGGTGATACCTCGTGGTTTTAATTAGCATTTCCCTGATGACTAATAATGTGAGCACTTTTCCATGTATTTGCTAGTCATTTGAAGATCTTTTAGAAATTTTCCATATACTTTTTTTGCCCATCAGAAAAATTGAGTTGTAGAAGCTATTGGAGGACTTTGAACAGAGATAGATGGCAGTGCCTCCTATAAAAATAGGAAAGATCTGTTAAGAAGCAGATTTGAGTAGAAAGTGAGTTTGGTTTTAAATTTGTGGACCATGGATTGGTGCTCATCAGTGAAATGTTTGTTACTATATGCAGCAAGGCAAGTACAATGAGTGTAAGCCTTTAGAAACCTATAGTGATTTGCCAGTTGCACATCATCCAAACGTGTATTTGTAGTTTACAGAAGTATCCGTATCAGAATGGAAATTAAAAAAATAATAAATTGGGCCTTCATAACATGGTTTGACAAGCACTATCAACAGGGCATGCAGTTGGAAGAGGAGTTGTTTATAGCAATGAGTATGTTTTAGACATTGTGCAATCATGTATTGTTTCATTTAACACAAATACCATCTCTGATTATTAACATTTATTTTAGTGGTTGTATTCTCTCTGAGGACATGAAATAAGATATAAAAATTTCAGGGAGGAGATTTGAAGTGCAGGATGAGGAGTTGGATATATATATATATATATATATATATATATATTAATATTTCAGCATGAACTCATTAAAAATCTTTGAGTAACAGAGCTACATTACAAATCCATATTTAATAAAGATTGATCTTGCAATGGCAGCGAGATGAATAAAGAATAAGGGGAAGAGAAAAAATTGTGAGGCCAGTTAGGAGTCAGTTTCAACATTGTCTAAATGTGAGATATCGAGAGCCTGAACTCTGTTGTTGTGGTGGTTGATAAGACATTGAGAAGAGTCAAAGATGTTTCCAGGTCTTGACCCAGGACTAGTGCTGTCTGGTATGTAAGATGGCATCGTTTTAGAAGAAATAGAATTTAACGATTAGACTTAGACTTATGTTAGGTTAAAAATTACATAAGGTGTCTGAATCATTGTATGCCTTAAAAACAGTAATATTGTATCTCTGCTTTTTACTTTATTTTTGCATTGCTAATTGCTGAGTACAAAGTTGCACTGTGTAATGTAAGGAGTAAAGTGTAGTCATTTGAAATTTTTGATGGTCAAGAAACCCAAGATGGTACTTTTGTAAAAGTCATGATAGTTTTTCATATATTTTTGCTCTTCGTTTAAATGGCTAGTTTTCTCATCCTCTTGTGAAATGCTTACTATCTTAAAAAATCTTTAAAGTTTATTTATTACAGCACCTAGAAGATGACAGTTGCATTGTATGAAACAGTATATTTTTATTTTATTGACTGTCAGCTAGCTCTTTGTTTTTTTCTTAAAAATGTTTTAAAAATTACCGTTGACATTCAGTATTATTTTATATTAGTTTCAGGTGTGTACAGCAGCATGGTTAGACATTTATATTTACAAAGTAATCTCCTTGATTAGTATCCACCTGGCACTACACATGGTTATTACAATATCATTGACTATATTCCTTATGCTGTATTTTACATCCCCATGACTATTTTGTATCTACCAATTTGTACTTCTTAATCCCTTTACCTGAAACAGTGTATTTTAGGTTCAATAAGTTAACATTTGGAGTGTTTTCTTGCAACTTTGACTATACATCAAAGTTGTACCACTAGGTGTCGCTAATACATTAAGTAAGCTAAGAGAAGTGCAGCTGTTCCCTGAATGAAAGAAGTATTTGCCCTAAAGCTTTTAGTGTAGCTTTTACACTAAAAGCTTTAGAGAAAACATGCAAGGGCATATTTGAGGTAAATACCAATTAGTCTTATTATTTATTAAAGTTGGGTGCCAACAGACCTTGCCATGTTAAGATTGCTAGTCAGGAAACAATTTTTATGGGTTTCATTTGGAAACAGTATAAAGTCAGTGATTTGGGTAACGGGCAAGCAGAGAAAGTTTGAATATGAATCTCAGTGAAAAAATTGCCTTTGTTGAGAAGAGAGCCTTATTTTGTTTGGTCCAGTTTCTTATTACTGGAAGTAGAAGTAATGGATGGTTCTTTAGTCATCTGCAATGGAAGAGTGTTGAGTGTCATAAAGTGAGTAAAAGCAGAAATGAAGAATAATATTGAAATAACTCTGGAACTCACCCTGTATTAGTGGAAGAAAATATTTTTTCCTAGAGTATGTTTCTTAAGGTGTCACTTTAAAGAAAGAAGTCTTGGACCTGAAGTTTAATCTTAATTTATGTATTAATAATGGCATTATGTGACTTGATTTAATTTCGGCAATCCGCTTTGAGTTGAAATTTATTCTTGTAAATCGGAATCTTGTTTGAAATATTTTTGCTGTTTTTCTACTCTAAAACAGAAGATATCTTTGGACACAGCTGACTTACGGGTCTTTGGGAGACAATTTTTTCTTTTGTTATAAATTCTTTTGTTATGAATTTTATTAAATATATTGAGTATAGTAAAGTGTACAGAATTTAAGCATACAGATAGAATTTTTGTAAATGTACATAACCTTCTATACATCACTGAGATTCAGATATAGAACATATCCAGCAACTCAGAAGAATGCCTCATGCCATTTCCCTGTCAATACTGTCCTCCTTGTACCTCTGAGTAATCATTATTCTGATTCCTATCACCAGGGATTAGTTTTTTCTGTTCTTGAACTTCATAAAGAAAATATGGTTATTGGTAATGCAGTCTATGTTCTTCTGTGTCTGGCTTCTTTCTCTTAATAGTATGGCTATGAGATTCTTTTATGTTATTGTGTGTAGCTGTAATTTGTTCTTATTTTTTGCCATGTGTTTTATCATGAGTAAAACACAATGAAAAAATCCATTATACAACTGATAGGCATTTTTTGTTGTTTCCAGTTTTTGAGTATTATGAATAAAGCTGCTTTGAACATTCTTGTATACATTTCTTGGTGGGCATATGCACCCATTTCTCTTGACTGTTAGATCTAGGAGTAGATTTGTTATCATAATGTAGGTGTGTGTTTAACTCTAGTAGATATGGCTAAATAATTTTCCTAGTATGTACTCCTTCCAGCAACGTATGAAAGTTTTGTTTGTGCCACATTCTCAGTTCTTTGGGTATTGTCAGTCTTTTAAATTTTAATCATTCTGGTGGGTATATGTTGCTATCTCATTGTGGACCTTTAAAAATGCTTTTTATTTTGCAGTAATTTCAAATGTCCTGAAAATTTTATAACTAGTACAAGGAACTCCTGATACCTATTAACCAGATTTACCAATTATGGCGATTTTGTCTCATTTGCTTTATCATTCTCCCCATTTTTTTATTTGTGTAGATTTTTTTTTCCTGAACCATTTACAAGTTGGAGAAATCATGTCCCCCCTTTCCATAAATAATGCAGTGTATATTTCCTAAGAATAAGCACATTATCTTATACAACAATAACATTATCAAAACCAGGACATTTAAATTTGATATAATACTATTTTGTAATCCACAGTTCATTTTCATCATTTGTCCTAATAGTCTCCTTTATAGATATCCTTACAATTTCACTTTTTTTTTTTTTTTTCCTTGCAGAAATGAAGGCCAGGCTGAGTTTTCACTTTCTTAATGTTGTCTTTTGATGAAAGAAATGCATTAAGTGTTTTACTCTATTAATCCTTTTTGTATCCTTGTCTACTCTAAGGCCGTGAAGATATTTTCCTGTGATTTTTGTTAGAAGGTTGTTATTATCTTTAGGTTAATGATCCATTTGAAATAAATAGTTATTTTTTTGTATGATATGAAATAGGGAATTATTAAAAAATTAATAAAAAAATACTTAACTGACTCAGCACCATTTCTGAAAAGACCATTCTTTCTCTGCTTAATTAGAACATCGTGTATGTGAAGGGAATTTTTGCTGTCTTTGTTTTCGCTTTTTTTTTTGGTCTATTTTTGAATTGATTTAAAATCTTAAATAATTTTAGACTTATGAGAAGCTGCAGAATATTATTTAGAGTCCTTTATACCCCTCACTCAGTTTTCCTGAAGGTGACATCTTATATAAACTGTAGCACAATGTCAAAACCAGAAAATAGACATTTACA
>NW_011889042.1:354390-355830 GCF_000151845.1 Pteropus vampyrus
TATTAAAATTAAAGTATTATTTATTATAAACCTATTTCAATATTTATTCAAGTTTATTGTTAGTATTGTTAAATGAGACAACTGGTTAGTTCTCATTTTTCTGGGAAGAATGAGATTATAGGAAATACTAGTTTTCGAGGGACTTTTAACAGTATTTCTGTTTTCTAAATTTTGCTCGTACTCATTTTAATGTTGAAATTTGGGGCATAGGACCAAGGGAATGAAATGGAGAATTTCTGATTTCCTAATTTTTGATTCACTTTGCTTATGAGTTCCAGAACTTTCTAGGAATCTTGATTTTTACATTAGCAGTTGGGAGAATTCTTTGTAAGCCTCCCTAGAACTGTAATCATGTATTAGTGGTCTTTGTATCTCTGGTGCCAGTTACACTGTCTGGCAGGTAGTAGGATATATGTATATCCATATGTATATTTACATATACTTTACATATATGTGTATATGCATATAGGTGCATGTATATGGATGTTAAATAAATCAGTTTTAAGAGTTCAACCTTTTGTTGAATATTATCTACGTGTGCTAGAGACTCAATTTCAGAAAGATCCAAACTAAGCTTCATAATCTCTTGCTGTTTGCTGTCATTCTATCCCATTTGTAATCTATCTCTTCTTCCTAAAACCTCTATTTTTATTAATTAATACCACAACTTTTCCAGTCAGCCACACTGAAACATTAGGGTCTATGGCAGGTGTCAGGAGACACAAATGTAATTTAAGACCTTGAGTAGATTGTATTCTACTTGTGCAAGATGTCACTATATAATTGCAGTCTTGTGTCAGTGCTTCCTAAATGGAAGTGATTTTGTCCCCAAGGAGACATTTAACTAGTTTGCAAACATTTGTTTGTCACGATTGGGAGTTGCTCCTGGCAACTAGTGAGTAAAAGACAGAAATGCTGCTAAACCTCCTACAATATACAGGACAAGCTCCTATGACAAAGACTTGTCCAGTCTAAAAATCAGTAGTGCTGAGGTTGAGAAACTCTGGCCTATGAGGTTAGTGTAACGATGCTGGTATGAATAGAGTGTTATAGAGCACTGAGAAGTGATGAGATGTCTGGGGGAGTTTTGACACTTATGCTGCCTAGTAAAGTTTCATAATATTAATGTAAATAAAATATTTAATTTGAAAAATCAGAATGTAATACATTTTAGGTATATTGTTTTTTATTGTTAATTCTGTCCATTTTACTAGTTAGTGGTATTCCCATTTTACAGACAAAAAAATTAAAGCTTATATTTAACTAGTTCAGCTTCTTTGGTAGATAACTGTTAAAAAAAATAGAATTTAATTTTTAGAGCAGTTTTAGATTTAGATAGCACAATTGAGCAGAAAGTACAGAGTTTCCATATATCTCCTGTCCCACAAACACAAAGTCTTCTCATTATTAACATTCCACATCATAGTGGTATGTTTGATA
>NW_011889042.1:355880-356784 GCF_000151845.1 Pteropus vampyrus
TTTAGAGTCCTTTATACCCCTCACTCAGTTTTCCTGAAGGTGACATCTTATATAAACTGTAGCACAATGTCAAAACCAGAAAATAGACATTTACAGCAATTTAAAAAAATTTTGTAGCGTTTTTTCCAGTTTTATTTAGATATAATTGACTTACTATATTTATTTTTAACTTACTATATTTATTTTTAAAATTACCATAAATTAATGATAATTTTGACTTACTATATTTATTTTTAAAATTACCATAAATTAATGATAATTTTGCCTGTTTTGAACTTTATTTAAATAGATTCATAGAATATGAACCCAGTCAGGTTTTGACCTGCAGACATGATGATTAATCTTGAAGCTGTGTCCCATTTTTTAAAAAAATTGGCCATGTATATTAATATCTTTCAACTTTGGCCTGAGGACCATCTACAGCTAGACAGAGTTCATTGGTCACATGATTCTCATTTTGCTTACACCTTTACTTTCCATTCTTTATGTGTATATTTCTGGTTTAAAATATATTGGTCGGCTTGATGTGAACTATTAGAGGTAATAAAAAAATTAAGAAATGATTGTTTTAAATGGTTAATACTATTTTAAGTAGGAAATTAGATATAATTATATTGTAAGACATACAAATATGCAAATACCTTATAGGATATGTAGTCTCATCTGTGGCCTATATCTACTAAATGCCCGCAGCAACTCCCTTAATTGTGACAATGAAAATATGTCTCGAGACATTGCCAAACATCCCCTGATTGAGAACCTTCTTGGCTTGAGAACCACTGCTCTAGAGAAAATTCTGGTTGAAACTACTGGCTTAAATGTCTATAATTTGATGGGAAAAGATGTTGTGCGTAGTTAAGATTATCAAAGACATACAATGCATGTATATATGTAAATATATACT
>NW_011889042.1:361144-373641 GCF_000151845.1 Pteropus vampyrus
CTCCTGTCCCACAAACACAAAGTCTTCTCATTATTAACATTCCACATCATAGTGGTATGTTTGATATAATTAATGAACCTACATTGACACATTATCATTCAAAGTCCATGGTTTACTTCAGGGTTCTCTTTTGGTGTTTTACTTTCTATGGGCTTTGACAAATGTATAATGACATGTATCCACCATTATAGTATCATAAAGAATAGTCTCACTGCTCTAAATATCCTTTTTGCTCTGCCTATTCACTGATCTAAAAATCCTTTGTACTTCCTTCCCCCACCCACTGGCAACCACTGATTTTTTTATTGTCTATACAATTTTGGCTTTCCAGCATGTCATATAGTTGAAATCATACTGTGTAGCCATTTCAGATTGGCTTTTTTCACTTAGTAATATGCATTTAAGTTTACTCCATGTCTTTTTATGGCTTGATAGCTCATTTCTTTTTAGTATTGAATAATATTCCATTATTTAGATGTATTACAGTTTATTTATGATAGATATTTTTAAAAATTAAGATATAACATCATCATAACATGCACAAATCTCAAGTCTATAGTTTGATGATTTTGTGTGTGTGTATGTGCACATACACATACACACACATTTATATACATATGTATGCATAGGTGTACAGATACATAAATAAGTGAAAAATTTTCTTACTCAAAGTTCCCCAGTTAGTCCTCCTAAATCTAGGTAAGTTAATCACCATTCTGAATGTAGATTAGTTTTGCTTATATTGAGCTTCATGTGAATAGAGGTACACAGTATGTACTCCTTTTTTTTTTTCTCAATGTATATTTTAGATTTATCCATGTAGTTGCATGTTGTAGTAGTTTGTATTCTTATTTTTGTTTTTATTACTGTGTTTTATTCTACTAATTGAATAGATCACAGTTTGTTTAGTTATTCTTTTAATGGGCATTTGTGTTTCTGGCTTTAGGCTGTGGTGAATAAACCTTCTATGAACATAATAGTAGATGTAAGCACTATATTTTTGAGTATGTACCTAGGAGTAGAATTACTGGGTTGTAGGTTAGGCATATATTTAACTTTATTGGAAATAGTCTAGAGTTCTCCAAAGAGGTTGTGCCATTATACACTTTAATCTGTAATATCTTAGAGTTCTAGTTGCTCCACTTCCTGCTACCATTGGTATTGTCAGTAATTTTTTGTATCATCTTGTCAGTCTTACAAGTTAGTATGATATCTATTTTACAGAAGAAAAACCGTAGGTTTCCATTTAATATAATCAGTTTTTCCTTGGTTAAATAGTTTTTGCAAAACTATCTTCAATCGATAGATTGTATCAGGATAGGTTTACAGTCTCAATAAAATATGACAGACTCAGTCTTTTAAAAGTGGAAACAGGCTATAAGCCAAAATTGACTTATCTGTAGCACTGTTTTCTCTCTTTCTCTTTTCAACTGGACACATATTCGGCACAAAATAAAATAACGAGTTAAAGGGAATCCAGTTTGTGTGTCTGAGTGATTATGAAGTGTTTATGACAGCTGCTAGGCTGACACTCTCCGTAATGGTGTTACATTGACTTCTGAACACCTTCCAGTCTGCCTCCAGGCGCGTGTGTCTGTGCAGTCTGAGTGGTTTTACATTAACATCTACCCTGAGTAAGATCTTTTGACTACAGAAGTGTTACTTGCAAATGGAAGATACCATTAGGGCTGCTTCAAAGCTCTGGAATGGTATTTGGATTGGTGGTGCTGAAGTAATGGCTGGTGTTTTGAAGTGTAATGTCTAAATCTGTGTTGCATAACTGTAGGACTGTGTGAGTTTAAACTGCTTTTCTTTGATCTTCCTTTCAAAATCAGGCTGAAGGGGAAAGGTGAAAGTTGACTTAAAATACTCCTTTCTGTGTGTGCAAAAGTTTGGAAGTATGAAACTGTGATTACAAGTTCCATTCATTATTTGTGTTCTGCACTTTTTATATTGTTCTTGAAACTCACTTCCATCTTGCCTCAAGTTTTGTATTTTGAATTTAGTGTCAAGACCAAAATATAGACTCAGTTGCCGTCTGCTTTATGTGGTTAGCAAATATCTGTTCTATAAGTTGTTAGTCCTCACAAATATGTGTTTTAAGTGGTTTTTGTGGCTTGCCTTTTTTTTTTCTTGATGGCATACAAGTAGGTTATAGAGATACGGACACTCTGACATTAACTGAATCATTTGTGGTCAAGTAGGCAAAAATAAAACAAAAAAACTTACCCCTTTCTTCCTTTTAATTTTAAGAGCTTTCAAAAGAATTACTTTTTACTGTTAGGAATACTTTGACAAACTGTGCTATCTTAAGGTTTTGAAATTGTTGGAGCTGAGCTGTAACATGGAAAATAAACCCCCTGGCAGTGACTTCTTAGAGAAAAAATGCCTGCGTTTAAAAACTGTTTTGAATACAGTGAATTAATAGGAGATTCTGATGCCTCTTTGGTCTGGTCTTTTTGGGAATGTTTTTCTTTGTTTCCTTATGTCTAAAATGAAATTATATCACCAAATTGGCTCACAGATGACTCTAGAGAGAGACTATTGGCTCTTAGTGATTGCTTTGTAGTTACAGTAGCCACTCATGTAGATGGGTAAGGTCCTTTTGTTGCTTAATAACTGAATACCTTAGTATAAGATGATACCTACCACTTTCCCCCCTAGCTCTCTTTATACTTTTACCTTTTCTTACCTTTTCTCCCTAATTAAAAAAATTATTGTTGTGATTTTTTAAGTTAAAAAAAGGTAATGAAAACATGTTTCAGGAACTTCATCAGTTCACTTGTGTTGTCTGTATGATTAGTGCATGTGAAACAATTAGCAAAGTGATAACTATCAACTTGTATATTTAAATAGGCTAAGTGAGGTTTTTTTTGTTGCTTTAGTAACAAAATTCCTTAGTCTCAGACCTCATTGTCTTCATTCCCACCATTTTCCCCATCTCTCTATATTTTTACCTTTTATCCCTATTTTTTTTTTTTTGAGGGGGTATCAGGACAGGTTAAAATGTAACATATACATTATATATATATATATATACAGAGAGAAAGACACAGTTTTAGATTTGCATAAAAATTGAGTGGAAATTACAGAGAATTCCCATGTAGCCCCCATTTTACCCTATTAACATCTTACATTAATGATATAAATTTGTTAAAATCAATAAACAAATTTTGACACATTATTAGCAACTAAAGTCCATAGTTGACATTTTTCTCCGTAATGAAAAAATTTTTATTTGATGATACTTTTAAATTTTAAAATAAATGGAACAATTCTCTTTTTAAGTAACTATTTCAATTGGGTGTGTACACATGGTTAGGACATATGAAACAATTACAAAAGATTGGCTAACTCTGCATTTGTTTATTTAAATGGACCATTTTTACATCACTGTTGGTAAGAAAACCTGTTGCAGGTAAGACACGTAAAGGTTGGAATGTGTGTGGGATATTTGTCAGAGAGAGTGGAGACTGCCTTGACCTTGAGCAGGAGTGTGAAGGTTAGTGTGATAGAAATCTGCCGTACAGATGAGGTTTTGCTTACCATCTTGGTAGTCCTTTCCCCAAGAGCTGTATAGCATAGGAAGTTATACACTGGTGGGTTCAAGAATGAGTTGTACCAAAGTGTGTTTTATGATCTGGTATTATAACAGATTTCTAGGTATTAAATATTAACATGCTTTGAGAACAGTGGGGCAAAGACAAATTATGCTAAATACCATTAAGATTGAATAAGGAGGCCAATATAGACCTGGTCAGTTAACAGTTCATTCCTTCAACAAGCATCTTCTCGATTTAACTGTCTTTTGAGTGCCAACTATGTGTTCCGTATTTTAACTACACAATTTGACACAATTGCCTTGTTAGATAGATGTGTCATCACCCTTATTTTAAAGCCAAACTCAGTTTTAGCAAATTAATATAGTTAATAAACACAAGGTCAACTTATAAACTGTTGGAATCATTGATGTTGTTGCTGTGTGATATTTGTAACTGATGATTTGGTGTGTTGCACATACTTGGCATTGTTGCCATAGGCCATTATTTTGGGAAATGAATAAAACTTCCAGGGGCCCACCTATTGGCTGCTTTTACTTCCTTAGGCTCGCTAGGTGGAATTAGAGCCATTACTTATCCAGAGAACTCTGACATGAAAAATATTTTAGACTGAAATTCAGGATATGCTTGAGATAAATATGAGGAATTCTTTTTCTGTTGTCTTTCATGTCTGGTGGCTTGGTCTTTTCATTCTTATTTCCAGTCTAGAAATGATTTGCTACATATGATGTAGCCATTTTGAAAAATAAGTAAATCAATACCTCTTTAAAATTTCTAAAAGATTAAAGTTTGTCAAAGTATCAAGAAAAAGAACTACTAATTATTTATCCTTTGTGTTTGAACTGCTTGAGTAAAGGGGAAACAGTGATTTTTGTAAGTTTCTTATTTTTAGCAGGGACTGAATTGACTTTGAATGTTTGTAAGAATTTTTACAAATCAATATTTTTTCACTCCAAGGGATATCATTGTGGTATAACACAACCATTGTACCTTAATTGGGTGGAAAGAATGCTCATGACTGGATTTGAAATTAAAATATGAATTCGCCTTTCTCCAGAGCCGCTGAAATGAATTCTTGAATTTCATTCATATTCTGTACTGTTTGTCATACATACCTTTGGAAATCAAGGGTCTTTTAGGACAAACATTTTTTGCCCTGATGGAGGGCTACTATATTAAAGACTTTATATATTTAGTTTGAGGCAACATTGCTTTTCCAGAGAAGATTGAATTATGCATTTTGTTCATTGTGAATAATAAATTTAAATCCATAATATCTGAGAATCTGTATTGAGTAAGAGACTTTAACAGTCATTCATGAAATAATATAAAGTTAATAAGCTTATGAAAAGATCTTCAAGCTACCTTCTTAGTCATGAAAAAAAATACAAATTAAAACCACAGTGTGAATCCCACTGAACACCCGCTGGAATGGCTGACACTTGTCAAGGATGTAGAGCAGGCAGAACTCTCTTACATTGCTGGTGTAAGTGTAAATTGGTATACTCACTATAGAAAACTATTTTATTAAAACCTACAAAATATGCACATATTTCTAGTACATACTCAAAAGAAACATACTTACAAAACATTAAAATCAAGACACTCATACAGCTATAAAATGGACATGTATCATCCGTTTTATTTAACTCATTAAATTAATGAGGTATTTGGCAAGTTGTTACAGCTGGTTCAAAGGAGAATCTGAAAAACATATAGTTAGTTAGGAATGTTGAAATGAACTTAAGAGATGCAAACCTGGTTAATATCCTATTGAGACTAAAATGTACTGCTTGGAATCATCATTTTTACAGAGTGGAATTCAGAGGTATTTCTACCAGACAAAATTCATTTGTATTTCTTTGGACAAGAGTCAATTGCATTATAATTAGTTTTCTATAACTTATAGTATTATAAAATAGCCCAAAGCGCAGGGCCTTAGAGAATCAAATAACCCCAAAGAGTCCACTAGATAAGCTTGAAAGAACACACAGTAATCTATTCCCCATTTAAAAGTTTTTCACAATTTTTCCTGATATCTTAAGAGCCAAAAATTAGAAAGAACCCAGAAGTCCTTTAACAGTAGAATATCGGATAAATTGTAGTATTTTCATATAATGGAAATCTATATAAGAGCAGAAATAGAAAACTGCAATCATATTCAGTAGCACAAGTGCATTTCATAAGTATGTAGTGTGCAAAAGCCATTCACAAAACAGTACAGTAGTCCCCTCTTAACTGCCGCGTTGCTTCTGCAGTTTCAGTTAGCTGTGGTCAACTGCAGTCCAAAAATATTAAATGGAAAGTTCCAAAAGTAAACAATTAATAAATTTTAAGTGTTGTGCTGTTCTGAGTAGCATGGTGAAATCTTGCACTGTCCTGTGCCGTCCTACCCAGGACATGAATCATCCCTTTGTCTAGTGTATCCATTCTGTATATGCTACCTGTATGTTAATTGCTCAGTATCTGGCTGAGTTTTCTGGAGTGGGGGTGGGAAGTGGAAAGAGAGAGGAAGTCCACATTCACATAATTTGTATTACAGTATATTGTTATAGTTATTGTATTTTATTAGTTATTATTAATCTCTTACTGTGCCTAGTTTATAGGTTAAACTTCATCATAGGTATATATTATAAAATGTGTGTGTGTGTGAGCGTGTGTGTGTGTGTATCCACTGAGGTTCTTGGAATGTATCCCCTGTGAATAAGGGGGGACTACTGTATATACTATGTGATTCCATTTAAATAAACTTCAACAAGTAAAACTTTATAAAGTATTAGAAGTTCAGGATAGTGGTTACGGTTATTCTTGATTTGGGTTTGTGACTGGAAAGGGGCGTGGAGGGACCTTCTGAGTATCTATAATGTTCTTTTTCTTGATGTCTATGCTGGTAACAGAGGTGTATTAACATTGAAAATTTATTAAGCTGTACATATACATATGATTTATGTATTATTTCTATGTCTATTATCTTTCAATAAAATTTGCTAAAAAGAATCAATTGCAGACCACAATTTGCCATTTGACCAATTGTCTAAAAGGGTAGTCGGGGTGTAAATATGTACTCTTGTCCTAATTGTGTCACTGTAAAATATTATTGTCTTTGGTATTTGATTGAACTTTCTGTTTTGTAGTCAGATGTGTCTGGAAAGTCATCAGGGTTTCAGAAACAAGTTTGATTCTGAGGGCTAGATGACCTTCATTTGCTTTTAGGATTCTCTGAAAGCACTTATAAAGCTCTCCCACAGCTTTTATAGCCTTTCTCTGTTTGTGTTATTGTCTCGGCTGTTATAATTTCTTTTTGCCTTAGATTGAGTTGTGAGATTCTAAACTTGTATTTTCCCCCCATCTTTTTTGGTTTGGTATGTAATTTGCATATTTTCACCATGCGAAAGCGATTTTCTATGGTTGGAAAAGATTTTTTTCCTACAGTGTGAACAAATCATTCTTTGTTCTCCTTATTGTGCCTCCAAACTGGTACGTCCGGTTTATGCTCCAAACAACAAAAGTCTGTCATCAGAAATTAAAATGCCAGTAAGAACAAAGGCAGAGACCCATGAGGAGCTATTGGAGAGGTTTCCTCCTCTCCCCAAGTCACTGCAGTTGCCAGGAAGGTGGAACATTGCTTGGTACACTCCTTCCTTGTAGTTCTACCCTCTTATTTATTATTATTGGTGGTTTAGAAGTGAATTTACAGCTCCTGGTAATTCTATTCAGGATCCCTAAAACTTCCATCTCTGAGATTCTTTGCCATTTTCAATGAACTCCTTTTAAGAAACCTAAAAACCACTTTGAAAGCCTTTAAAAAAAGTTAATCATTTTTGACACTCATTTATTTGAGAGCAAAAGTACCAGTGAACATACGGTATAAAATTATTAAAGGCAATTGAAAACGGCAGCTAAAGCAGAGCCTGTAAAGACATATCCATCCTCTCTGTCCTTTCTAAAATGTGCATATCTATCTGTATACACTTTGTCAGCATTGCCTCTGTTCCAAAATAGTTTTTTTTTAGTGTAGAATTTGTACATGCTAATTGGAGAGTTCTCTCCTTTGGGAAGTTTGACGTTTGTGACTCAGGATACTTTAGAATTATGCTTGTAACGATCTTGATTTTAACATATTCACAAATATCTATAAATAGTAACAGAATGTTTCTTCCCCCCTTCCTTCCCTTATAATTAAACAAAGTTTCTATGACCTTAACTTGGAGATAATGATGGATAGATAGGTAATGAATGTGAGGATGCCTTTTATAATCAGTCGTAATGTTTTTTCCTACCTATTGCCGTACATTTAAAGAAGGATTTAGAGTAGAAGCTTAGAATAGAATAGGGCATTTAGGTTTGTTTTGAAAGCCATTACTCTGAAAAGCATTGTGTGTTCAGATTTCAAAATATTTTTCTATATCAAAGTAACTCTTGTGTATTAACCCAGTGACAATAAACGTTTATCATGTTGTGAGTATGCCAAGACGGGTTTGTTTTATTCTTTGTTGTTTAGTATAATTTAGTACAGCAGGTCAGTTAAGTATGATTGAACTTAAAAAAAAACTTGAAGGCAGTATTCGATAGAACCAAAAGTTAAGTGCTAGACCTGTGGCATATGGAAATAATAGTACAGAGTAGTAGATTTTATGTTTTATACCATGATTTGTTATAGGTATAAACCTTATTTGTTATAGTGAGAAGTGTTTTTCATAACTTTGAATTATAATTTCAATGCAAATTCTACAGTATTGTTTTATAATTTTTTTATTTGTTAATAGAAATAGTATATGTATTGAACAATATTATTTATCCATTGCCCAACAGACAATTTATTTTAAAAAACTATCTGACTTGGCAGCTTTGGTGGAGAGAGCCAATAATGTATCTATAATATAATTGCATTACATTAGTGATATACCTTTCAGTGAAAATGTGCTTAAAATCAAAGAGATGGTAATTTTTGGATTTCAGAGAATTTATGATTACTGCTTTGGGTGGGAGATTGAACCAATGAATGACTTTTTAAGGCTTTTTTTTAATTTAAAATTTTATTCTATGATAATAAAATGTAGACTTAAGAGCTTCAGTATATAATGGCCATGGTTTTCATTTACAAAATTAGTGTTCACAAAGGAATTTGTAGAGGGGAAAATCCTTACAGTTGGCTGTACTGAGTTTATAGCCTTTGTGTGTTTAATTGGTGGTAGGTGGTGCTATTGTTGCATAGTTAGTGCAAAGAGCCTAGCGTTCTTCATACCTTCTGCATCCTAAGTGTTATAGAGGGATTTGCCATTGCAGCCAATAAATAAGTTGTAATAATTTTTATAAGCAAAATGAATAAGCTATCTCTTTAGGCATTACCACAATTTAACATTTATAAGAAATAAAAATATTTATAGTTTGCAGCTTTAAATTCTGATAGCAGATGAAGATCTAAAAAAGTAGTTAATCTAAAAGGCAGCTCTCCAGATTTATATTGTAATATTGGAAGATTTATAAGCCTTGTATTTTCTTATGTATACACTGTTGATATTTTAAACTGCTTGTTTGGCAGGCCTATTAAAAAAAAATACCATCAGCATGTTTTCTCTATTGAATGTTTATCATTATTACATCTGTTCTAAGTTCTTGGGTATTTAGAACTAGTTGTATAATGTTTGCCATTTTCCCTATCTTATATTAAATTTTGCATCAAACACTTGATGATTATGAAAATGTATTGTGAACTGTATTACCACTTAAAATATTCAGGAAAGTTTTTCTTAACTAATTCTAATTTAATCTGTTCATTATTTCAATTAGCAAACTTTTCTCCTGAACCACTAATTTTGAAAACTAATTTTGTTTTCATAGTTGACACATATATTAGCATACCCTTTCGCCTTTGGATGAATAGACTACTGTATTCTTTATATCTGAGGAATAAATCTGGAATGACTCATAATGAATGGACATTCATACAGTTTTGATCTATATGTATAATAAAAATGATGACACTTAAAGATGCTTACATGTTACTTTTTTCTTCATAGAGTATTAA
Organism: Pteropus vampyrus; assembly: GCF_000151845.1. Lineage (NCBI taxonomy): Eukaryota > Metazoa > Chordata > Mammalia > Chiroptera > Pteropodidae > Pteropus > Pteropus vampyrus. Next base: position 370,733 of record NW_011889042.1, read on the forward strand.
AATTAAAAGTATCTTTGAGGTAGTTTAGCACCTTTACCTTCTCAGTTTGTAAATGCAAAAGAATATAGGCTTAGGGGAGGTCGGGTAACCGGGGAGATGTTAGTCAAAGGGTACAAAGTTGTAGTCATGTAGTATGAATAATCTAGAGCTCTAATGTTCAGGCATGATGGTTATAGTTACTATTGTATTGAATACCGAAAAATGCTAAGCTAGTAGATTTCAGGTGCTATCATCTGATAAAAAGGCATAAAAAGGTAATGCCAAGGAAATGACTGCAGTAATCATTTCACTATGTATAAGTACATCAAATCATTCCATTGTATGCCTTAAATATATATAATTTTTATTAAAATATATTTTAAAAATAAAAAATAGATTTATAGAGCTAAAATGATTTACTTAAGGTGGTTTAATAGCTATTTATTACAGAACCACAACGTACCTAGGTCATTCACATTTCACGTCAGTGTTCTTTGCAATATCTTTTGCTTTTTCTCATTTACAACATATTTGTGAAAGTTACTACAACTTTAAAGATATGCCTTTCAAAATACTAAGAGTATTTATCTTTTTCTTGAATGGAAAACTGAATATTAATAAAAAAATCATAGTTGCTTTGCTTTAAAATGGAAGGCAGTCATGCAGGAACTGAGCAGACTTATAGTAATTTATCAAAGATAAAAATTATAGACTTCCAGAACAGACCATTTATTTTCTTATCCAAATTATGCACGTTGTTATAATTTTCTAAAAATACTTAAGATAATTTAAGATATGAATATGATCAACCATAAATGTGTATGACTGAGTGTGTGTATGTGTACATCTATTACATTTCAGACAATAAATTATAACATTTAGGAGATCTTGTTTTCGTTTAATAATGTTCTGACCTGTGTTTTCATTTACCGAAATTTTTTCTGTCTTCTCATGCAGATCAGTGGGGAAGCACAAGAGCTCTTTTCTGTTCGACATGGCCCAATTCGAGCTGCTAGAATCTTGCCTGCTCCACAGTTTGGTGAGTGTCGCCCTTCAAAAGAAACAAATCATTTGGAAAGTTTCTCTTTTATTGGTCTTGGACTGCAGACAGCAAGAATGATAACTAAAGTCTGTTTTTCTCCAAGTGTCCATGCTCCTTCTCTCCTCCCCCCAAGATAAACTCTTAGTTCAGTTGAGATGGAAATAGGTAATCTTAACCAATTCAATATGGCCATTCACTTTCTGCTGTGGTTTTGATTTATCTTCATCCTCTTTGATCTTGATTTAGCCTCTGACTTGGCTGGCTCTTTCTTGAAGCCCTCTTCTCTCTTGGTTTTCATGGCATTGCTCTTCCCAGATCTCTTCCTTGCTAACTGTGCCGCTTTTGTTATGTTTCTGGTTTAGCTTTCTTCTGTGGGTATTCCCCAATTCTCTGTTGTTCTGTCTCTGCTTGTCTTCTCTTATACTTACTGCCTTGGAAAGCTTGGTTTTCACCATTATCTTGATTGTAGATGAGTCTGCTGTCTGCATTTCCAGCTATGTCAGAATTACAGTTTCTGGCTTTTGACCTTGGGTCACTGCTTTAATAATGAATACTTCTTAATATTGTATTTCAATATCATCTTTTTTTATTTTTAAAAAATTATATACATTTTAAAATCAAATTTGCTATTTGGATGCTTAAATAACTCTTTAGTGATTTGAGCTTTCTAAAGCTTGTATTTTCTCTTTAACTCATCTGTATTCACTCAATGTTTTTTGCAAGTGTACCAAAACAATTGTATTACTATTACTTGCACACTTCAAAAGCTTTTTAAAAAGAGGATATTAATATATTTTAATTATATTATGTTTTTAAAGTTTCCCCAGAAGTTGAGAAATCTTCCTTATGATATTTCTTTTAGGAGTAAATCTCTAAATTGGTGAGAATGATGTTTATTAAAACTTACTACCCGTGTGCATTATGTATTTACCATGTACATAAGTAATGTCAGGGATTAATGTCACTACATTAAATCTGCTTAATTGAAATGGGAAGGGTGGAAGTCATAAGGCTACAGTATCCTCAAGTGGAGATTTTTCTTCTTGTTATTGAATTATATGGCATACACATATTTCAGCTTTGTCTCTCTGTGCCTCACCTCTGCAATCTCTCTCACTTTCTCCAGCTCCATTTTCTGTTGCATTTGTGTTTTGGTGAAATCTATGACAAACAAGGTTGTAGGACATTATTTTCTGAAAGGTTTTTGAATTGCCAGTTTTCTCTTTGGATGGTTGGAATCAAGAAGAACTTTATTACTAAAGGACTCTGCTGCTTCTTTGTTTCTTTTGTTTGTAATTCACAAAAGCAGATTTTTCTCTGTTCGTTTATGAAGCTCTTGTTCGTGCCAATTCTTAACGTTCAACTTTTCTCAACTTTTACTTTGGGCAGAAATACTTCATGGAGAATATAAAGCTATCCAAGTTAATATAGCTAGTAGAATTTGAGTAGGTCTTATTTGCTTTGTCTAATTAGAAGTGTCCTCCATCTACTGTAATGTACTTACTTTAAAAAATATTAGATTTAAAATATAATTTCACATAGCTAAAAGTTCTGTTAAGATTTATAAAAATTATATACATCTCTTTTATTGTATTTGATTACTTTAAGATTTGTTTTTATCAAAGCTATATATGCAACTGATCATATAAAATTTGTAACGAAAAAAGTAAGCCATCCCTCTCTTTTGCCCATTTTGCTCTGTGTGCCCATTTTGATGTAATAAGTCTTCAAGAAACTTCCTGAAAAAGGATGTGTGATAGGTCTTGTTTGTCTGAAGATATATTTATTCTTCCTTAATTCTTGATGGATAATTTGTCTGGGTAACAAATACTTGTTTGTAAATAATGTTACTTCAAAATTTTGAAGGCATTGGTATAGTATTATGGTT
>NW_011889042.1:373691-377524 GCF_000151845.1 Pteropus vampyrus
GAAATCTTCCTTATGATATTTCTTTTAGGAGTAAATCTCTAAATTGGTGAGAATGATGTTTATTAAAACTTACTACCCGTGTGCATTATGTATTTACCATGTACATAAGTAATGTCAGGGATTAATGTCACTACATTAAATCTGCTTAATTGAAATGGGAAGGGTGGAAGTCATAAGGCTACAGTATCCTCAAGTGGAGATTTTTCTTCTTGTTATTGAATTATATGGCATACACATATTTCAGCTTTGTCTCTCTGTGCCTCACCTCTGCAATCTCTCTCACTTTCTCCAGCTCCATTTTTCTGTTGCATTTGTGTTTTGGTGAAATCTATGACAAAGAAGGTTGTAGGACATTATTTTCTGAAAGGTTTTTGAATTGCCAGTTTTCTCTTTGGGTGGTTGGAATCAAGAAGAACTTTATTACTAAAGGACTCTGCTGCTTCTTTGTTTCTTTTGTTTGTAATTCACAAAAGCAGATTTTTCTCTGTTCGTTTATGAAGCTCTTGTTCGTGCCAATTCTTAACGTTCAACTTTTCTCAACTTTTACTTTGGGCAGAAATACTTCATGGAGAATATAAAGCTATCCAAGTTAATATAGCTAGTAGAATTTGAGTAGGTCTTATTTGCTTTGTCTAATTAGAAGTGTCCTCCATCTACTGTAATGTACTTACTTTAAAAAATATTAGATTTAAAATATAATTTCACATAGCTAAAAGTTCTGTTAAGATTTATAAAAATTATATACATCTCTTTTATTGTATTTGATTACTTTAAGATTTGTTTTTATCAAAGCTATATATGCAACTGATCATATAAAATTTGTAACGAAAAAAGTAAGCCATCCCTCTCTTTTGCCCATTTTGCTCTGTGTGCCCATTTTGATGTAATAAGTCTTTAAGAAACTTCCTGAAAAAGGATGTGTGATAGGTCTTGTTTGTCTGAAGATATATTTATTCTTCCTTAATTCTTGATGGATAATTTGTCTGGGTAACAAATACTTGTTTGTAAATAATGTTACTTCAAAATTTTGAAGGCATTGGTATAGTATTATGGTTGAAGAGTTTGAAGCCATTTTGATACCTTTTTCTTTGTACATGGCTTGTTTTTCTCTCTGAGAACTAGAAGAATGTTGGCTTTGTTCTCAGTGTTCTGAAACTTTGTTTTCATGGTTTTCATACACTGTCCTGGGTCCCTTCAATGCTGAAATGTAAATAGTATATATACTTTTTAGAAAGTTTCTTACTTTTTTTTTTTTTGATGATTTCTTCTAAGTCTTTTTGTTCTCTCTTTCTGGTACGTGTATTATTTGGCTGTTATACCCTCTAGAGTGATTGATTCCTTAGAAAAACTTTCCTTTTCTTTTGGGGAGGTGGTCTCAATGTGGATTACTAATTTCTAATATTGAATAATTATTTTCTGCTGTCATGATTTTTTTGGTCATGTTTTTCTTATCCTCACCTTCTCAAGCCCAACACCTCTCTCCCTCCTTTCTCCTCTTCCTCTTTCCCTCCTTCCCTTCCTTCTTCCTTTCCTTCGTTCCTTCCTTCCTTCCTTCCTTCCTTCCTTCCTTCCTTCCCCTTCTTTCTTTTTTGTTGTAATTTATACATAAATATTACCAAATAAAACCCAGTGCCATATAAAAAGAATTCTGCATTAGGACCAAGAAACAGATATTCCAGGACTACAAGATTGGATAATTTGAAAACCAATTAGTGCAATTCACTGTATCAATAGAATGAAGGAAAAAACCCATATGATCATCTCAATAGAGATGGAAAAAACCTTTGACAAAATTTAATAGCCATTTATGATAAAAAATACTTTCAGCAAATCAGGATTAGAAAAAAACATCTGTATGATAAAGATTATCTGTAAAAAAATCTGCAGTCAACATCATGATCAGTAGTGATATATTAAGTATTTTCTTGATGAGTTTGGGATGGCTTGTATCACAACTTCTATTTACACTTGAATGCAGGTCCTAGCTATTATAATAAGGCAAGAAAAATAAATAAAAGGTGTAAACATTAGAAAGAAAGAAGTAAATTGTCTTTATTGGTAAATAACTTGATTGTGTATATAGAAAATACAAAGGGATCTATAAGCTATTAGAATTAATAAGTGAGTTTAGCAGAGCTGCTGCATACCAGGTTCCTTTGATGTTTTGTGAAGATCCCCTCACTGTGTATTTTTCTAGCATCATTTTTGACTATCCTTAACCATTGTCCCCCTCTCCCCGCTTCCTCGCCTCAACAATAGTCCTTTGTGATGGTTGTACTGAACTACTTTTATTTCCTCTAATAATCCATTCTCTTTTTCTCAGCTCATTTCATTTGCTTATTTTGTCTTCTAGAATACTCAGGTCCTTCTAACCCTTCTTATCCCTTACACAATTCAGAAATATCTGCTCCTATAGGACTTACTGTTTAGTTTTTTAATTTTAGTTGCTCATTTGCCTCTTACTTGCTAGACTTGTAGGCTGTTTTTGTATCTTTAGTGTCTCACAGAGTACTTGATACAAGGTGTTAATAAATATTTGTTGAATGTTGCCATGTGGTGTAATCTTGTGAAAACTATGACCTAGAAGAAAATCAAGTACCTTTTCTGTAGGCATTTCTATGAAAACCCTGTCTCCTTACTAAAAGTGGAAAACTGAAGGATTTGCATACCCTCTTATCCCACTGAAGGTCGTCATTGGCATTTACTCATATCAACATAGTTTGTGCTTCCCTACTTTTCCATGGTCACTGTCACTAATCAAGTAATTGATTACTTTCATAATGAACCTGGACCTGCTTTAGAATTTTTTTAGTATAATGTTTTAGAAAGCTATGACCAATCAATTGGTATTATAGTATCAGATAAAAACTGTTATTATTTTTCGAATCTTTCTAGAACTTAATTCCAGGTAAAGTAAATTCTTCTTAATTATTACTCTCAGTAGCTATTGTGGTTTTTAATATTTCAGTACCTCATCTGTGAAAAAAAAAACAATGTGTATGTTTTAATATATGTTAAAAATTTTATATGGTTATAGACTTTATGCTGATAATGGTTATTTCCAAGGAGTGGGATCAGAGGAAACTTTCGCTTTAATATGTTTTTAATTTCTTAAAATAAATATATAATTCTGACCAGTTAAAATATTCGTTATAAAAATTCAAGAATACTGAAATTTAGAAAGTGAAAATTCACATGATCCCAGATAAACCCAGGTTACCTTTTTCTTTTCCTTCTTTTCTTCCTTTCCCCAGATACTGAGCATGTATTAACAGCTTAGGGTATATATTTCTACATTTTTTCCCTTAATCTTTCACACTTGTGTGTGAATTAAAATATAATTGTAATAGTATGTCCAGGGCCTGATTCAAGTTCTTTACATGCATTACCTGTATTGACTTGTGTGTGTGTGTGTATGTGTGCGTGTATATGTGTGTATGTGTATGTGTGTGTGTGTGTGTGTGCATGTAGGTTTTTTCATAACTTTATATTGCAAACATTTTTATTTCAAAACTTATAAATTTTCTTTCAGCATGGCTAAAAATTACGTAACATTCTATTGTATGAACATTTATTATATTAACTTTAACTTTTTCCCTATGATAGGTTATGTTGTTATATACTTTCATATATATACATTAAAAATGCACAGGAAATTATTTTCTTAGGATAACTTCTAGAAGGGAAATTGCTTGGTCAAAGAATATGTACTGTAAAATTTTGATGCACACTGTAAAATTATCAGAGAGATTATACCAACATTTATACATGAGACTTCCTTTTTTAAAAATTCTGTCCTCTATTGGTATTGTGAATCTTTTTAGCCTTTGTCC
>NW_011889042.1:377869-459566 GCF_000151845.1 Pteropus vampyrus
TAGGCGTCAAAAATAAAATAAAAAAATAAGAGATCGTAAGCTGATAAAGTCCTTGCAATCTGAGGTCAACCAAGGGTTGCCTCACCTAAAAAAAAGAAAAAAAATTATTTGTCAGCGACCAAATGTATAACACTGTTTTTGAGTTTTGTGGACTTATTAACTCTATTAGGAATTGTACTAGGCACGTGTTCATGCTTTTACTTATTGCGTATGGAGAAGGCTGATCATCTTGGCCTTGAACCTGAACCAGATTTTTTAGACATGCACATTCAACCCTATTTGTTATCTTTAGGAGTCCAATGTCCCGAGTATTTGAACTTTCTCCATATAGGAATATTTTAGAATACATTCTTATAAGCTAGGGACTTTATTCTGAGAATAGATAGATTCTTTGGAAATATAGTATCCTCAAGTGTCTATGAGCCAAATTTCTGGTGCTCATCCAAAACACTGGGTCGTCAACTTGGCTTATTTCTTCTAGGTTATTTCATTATGAATTACTGTTGGAAAGATACTATGATTTTTCATTCTGCTATGCAAAGAATTCACAACTTCACATCTCAAAATATTAAAAGGTTTAAAAGAAACCTAAGATCCAGTTTTTCATGCTGGAATATAAATGCCAGGTATTTTCTGAAGCTTGTAATATTGTAAACAGCACACCAATGCAGTCAAAAATACTAATCGTTGCTATTTTTTAATGATATGAATGGCTGATTTTTCTAGAAACAAACATGAGCAGAAGAACTTTAGAGTTGATAGTTAAACTTTTTCTTATTTGCTTATTTTTTATAATTTTTTAAATAAATTTTTTATGTGTCTAATTTCCATTATTTTTCTTGAGATACAACTACCTGTTTCATCCTTTTCAAATGATTTAAATGTAGTTTTTATCATGTTCAAAGAAGAGCAGTTTGATTCGTTCAGCTGTACGAACTTGGAAATTCTAATTAACTCCTGGTCTTTGCTGTAAATTTTGTTTTCCTGTTAAAATTTTAATGGCTGAGTTTAAACAAGTAGATCCTATAAACACACACACACACACACACACACACACACACGTAGTCTGTTCAGCCAAAATACTAGCAACCTTCCAAAAAGTAGGCGAACTGACATTTGCTTACAGTCATCACCAGTATTTTGCAAAGAGGAAACAGGCTTATTGACATTTTAAATGACCAAACTATGAGATTTAGGGCTTCCCTAATGTTTTCTGCTCTAATTACTTATTAGTTTGCTTTGTGTATTTTTTTATATAGCACCCAGTCTTTATATTGAGAGCTTTACTACTTGGGGTAATTTTGGTTTTTACAAGATTTTGCTAATAAGCCTGTGACTTAGGTAAATTATAACTGGGGAACATAAGTTCTGTTCATCTTAAATTTCTTTAATGTTTTTGGATGGGGAAATAGTGTTTCTAGGGGAGAATGTTTTATAAGTGCTGCTTTTTTAGTTTTTTATTTTTCACGATGTCATGGTCTTGAATTTGAGAAATTGAACTAAGTATCTGAACCCTGTAATTAGGGACCTTTCCTATGAGAGCTATAATGAGAAGGTTGTATACTGAAAAGACGAGAGAAGAAGTAAATTTATAAGTCAAGTCAATAATTATGCTTGATATTTTTCACATGAATTCTAGATTGATTATATGCATAATCGTCATTTACCACTATTCTGCACGGTGAGTACCATTACCCTATTTTACAGGGTGAGGAAACTTAAAGCGCAAATGGGTTAAGTGACTGGCATAAAGACACATAGTTGATAAGTGGTGGAACTGGAATTTGAACTTCAAAGCTTGCCACTTAATCACTTAGGTCTCATTGTCTTCCAGTATACAATTTTTCTAATATTACAGGGATGCACTTTTCCAAATCCAGGTGTTTCAAGGCTATGTCTCTGTAGAAACCAAACAGTTGTGTATTCATTGAAATATGTAAAAAGTAGCTCTGTTTCTCTACACTTTCTTTCATTTTTAAGGTCTAAAATATCTGCAATTGCCCTAATATTTTCATTGTACTTGGTGTCTTTGGTTATTTAGTCTAAGGGTGAAGAGTAATGAAAATAGTCAATTTGAAGACCAATATATAAGAAAGCCATTATCCTACATAACTACATTTAAAATTTTAAGCTGTCAGGATAAGGTGTGTCACAAAGACAGCTGTAGTCTATTCAAATTACGTTCACCCTAAATTAAATCAACCCTAAAAGAAATGTTGGTTTCCTTTTATAGTACTTGGTATAAACTATTAAAAGTACTTCAAAAGGGTTAGTGACAGATATCTCGAATCAGATAAAAACGAAGGTGTAACATGAAGCAACTAAATTACATGTGAGTTTAATGATTCTGACCCAAATAAACAGACTTGTAATGGAGATGGTGATTATTATCAGTACAGCTTAAATACTTTTTACTGTAGAACTGTAAAGAAGAATGCAGGTGTCTTAGTGAATTGGATGTGTGGTCTGGGAAATCTGTGTTCATTTATCATAACACACATTCCTAGGTGTGAAAGTGAAGACTCTTTATTTTCTAAGTAGTAGTTATTTTAAGTAAATGTTTTTTAAAAATCCAACTTTATTGAGAAATACTTTTTACATACAATGAAACTGATCAATATTAAGTATCCAATTTTATGAGTTTTGTCAGATGGATACAGTTATATAACTACTACCACAATCAAAATATAAAGCCTTTCTATCACTGTAAAAAGTCTCCTTGTCCACTTCACATTCCCTAAAATGGCTATATACAAAAGAGGTAACAACAAGTATAGGTGAGGATGTGGACTAATTAGAACTCTCATACATGGCTCATGAGAATGTAAGATAGGACAGCGACTGGAAAACAGCTTGGTAGTTCCTTAAAATGTTAAATATGACCATATGACTCATCAATTCCACTCCTAGGTGTGTAACCAACAAAAATGAAAATATATGACTATATAAAAACTTGTACGTGAATATTTATAGAAGTATTATTCATAATAGCCAAAAGGTGGAAACAACCCAAATGTCATATCAACTGATAAACAAAATGTGGTGTAACCATACAATGGAATAATTTGCCCATAAAAAATGAAGTTCTGATGAAAGCTGTCACATGTTGAACCTCGAAAACATTATGTTAAGTGAAAGAAACCAGCCCTAAAAGGCCCCAAATTGTTGATTCCATTTATATGAAATATCCAGAATAAGCAAACCCATAGGGAAAGAAAGCAGATGGTTGCCTGGGATTGAGAGACTATGTGAAATTGAGGAATGATTGCTAATGAATACAGGATTTCCTTTTTGGGGTGATGAAAATGTTCTAAAATTAATCGTGGTGATGGTTACGTAACTATGTAAATATACTAATAAACATTGAATTGTACATATTAAATTGTTGAAATGTATTTATGTGAATTATATTTTAATTACGTTGTTTAAAATAAAAGTCGCCCTGTGTCCTTACTTCCCTCCACCTGGGGTCCAGCAACCACTAATATGATTTATATCAGTATGGTTTCTGCCTTTCTAGAATTTGAAAAGATGGAATGTATAACATATGTGCTTGGTTTCTTTCACTTTACATAATGCTTTTGAGAATCATCTATGTCGTTGTGTGTTTCAGTTATTCATTCCTTTTTAAAAAAATTTCTAAGGAGTATTCCATTGTCTGGATATACTATAATTTGTTTTTCCTTAAGTGACCCATGAATGGACATTTGGATTATTTCCAGGTTTGTCTCTTATGCGTAAAGCTGCTGTGAATAGTTACTTGTGGATATATGTTTTCATTTCTCTTGGGTCAGTATTTAGGAGTGAGATTACTGGGTCATATAGTAAGTGTAGGTTTAACTTTGTAAGAAATTGCCAAACTGTTTTCCAAAGTGGATATACTGTTTTGCATTCTCACCAGCAGTGGTCCATTTCCCTAATGACCAGGGATATTGATATTCTTTTCTTGTGCTTGTTTGCCATTTGATTGTTTTTATAAAATGTCTGTTAAAATCTATTGCCTGTTTTTAATAGTGTTGTTTTATTATTGAGCTGTAAGAGTTCTGTATATATTTTGTATGTATATTCTAGATCAAAGTCTTTTTTTAGGTATATGTAAAATATGTACAAAAATTTTGTTCCTTCCTGTGACTTGCCATAGTGGGCTTTTTTATTTTTTAATAGACTTTACTTTCACAGCAAAATTGAGCAGAAGGTATAGAAATGTCCTTTGTATGCTTCCATTCCCACACTTGCAAATCCTCCCCCATCATCAGCATCATCCTATGGAGGGTACATTCAGGTTTTTCAAAAGCAAACACTTTTAATTGTCAGAAGTTTTTTTTTTTTTTTAAATTTTTGAATTCACTTTTAATTTCCAAGTTCCTGAGTTTTTTTCTTAATAGTTTGTGATTTTTGCTTTTCTTTTTTCATTCACTTTTAACACATTTTTTACATTATCTTGTGATTTTGTCCTTGACTCATGGGTTATTTAAAAGGATATTATTTTGTTTTTTAAATTTGAGAAATTTTCCTTTTATCTTTCTGTTATTCTAATATAATCCCACTGTCATCAGAAGACATAGAGTCCAATCTTGTTAAGTGTTTTGAGATTTTATTGCTTGCAATATATGTATCCTTATGGGTTATTTTTCTGCATATTCTATCAGTTATAGAGAGAGGGTTAGTGTATTCTTCTTGTAATTTTATCAGTTTTTGCTTTATGTATTTTGCCATTCTGTTATTGGGAGCAAAAACACTTAGGATGGTGAAGTCTTCTTCATGAATTGATTCATTTGTTGTTAATGAAGTCCCTGGTAATATTCCCTGCTCTGTAACCTACTTTTCTGTTATATATGAATGTTTATAGACACTCTTGCTTACTTTTGACTAGTGTTGGCATGATACATCTTTTGTCATCTTTTTACTTTGAACCTTTGATTTTTTTATTATGTAAAGTACATTTCTTGTAGGAAGCATATAATTGGGTCTTTTTTTTTTAATCCAGTATTTCACTCTTTTACTTGTGTCTTTAGATCATTTACATTTAATGTGTGTGTTAATGGGAATTGATTTAAATCTACCATTTTACTGCTTTCTATTTTTACTATGTGTTCATTGTTGCCTTTTCCTACTTTTTCTTCCCTCTTTGGACTAGTATTTTTATGATTCCACTTTATCTACTTTATTGTGTCTATTAACTATGTCCCTTGGTTTTGTTTTCAGGAGTTCTTTAGATTTACAGTATATCTTTAACTCATTACAACCTATCTTCAAGTGATATTATACCATTTCACATATTGTATAAAAATCTCAAAACAACAATAGCAAAACTGATTCAAAAATGTTCAAAGGACTTGAGTAGATACTACTCCAAAGAAGATATACAAATGGCCCTAAGCACATGAAAAAACGCTCAACATCATCATTAGGGAAATGCAAGTCAAAACTATGATGAGATTACCACTTTATACCGAAAGAATAGCTGTTGTCAGAAAAACAAAATAAATATTGGTGAGGATGTGGAAAAATTGGAATCTATGTGCTTTACTGGTGGGAATATAAAATAGTATAGCTGCTGTGGAGTCTCAAAAATAGTGGGTTAATGAAAATTTTTGGTTGTCATTTATTCAAATACTTTTAAAAATAGAATACACAAACACACATATATACATTTTTTAAACAGACTATTTTTTTAGAGCAATTTTAGGTTCACAGAAAAATTGAGCAAAAAATAGAGTTCCCGTATATTCCCTGAAATGAGAGTTCCTGTTTCTCCACATCTTCACTAACATTTGATGTTGTCGGTGTTTTAGATTTTAGGTATTCTGCTAGCTGTGTGATGATATCTCATTGTTTTAATTTGTTTTTCCCTAATATATGATGTGGAGCATCTTTTCGTATGCTTATGTGTCATCTGTGTATCTTTTTGGTGAGGTATCTGTTAGGATTTACCCAGGTTGTTTTTGTTTATTTTCTTACAGTTTTAAGTGTTCTTTGTGTATTTTAGATAACAGTCCTTCATCATATATATGACATATGTATATATATAAGAAATATTTTTTCCCAATCATGGCTTGTCATAATCTCTTGACAGTCTCTTTCGCAGTACAAATTCAAATATTTTTTTCATTACCTTCTCATGTATTTTAGCCCACTTGATACTGTTTCACAACTGATTTTCTCTGTTCCTTTTTTCCCACTCCCTCTTTAATTCCCTCCCCCTTCCCCCTGTGATTTACCAGATTTGCTGTCTCCCTTTTCTTTTCTTTTCTTTTTTTTTTTAAGAACTGAATCTCTGATGGCAGGGAGTCTCCTCCCACGCACTTGCGGCTTGCCCCCCGGGGCCTGGTGCTCCTGTGGTATGGTCCGTGACTCCACCTGGGGCGCGAGTCCAGGACCTTCTACGTGTAAAGCAGATGTGCTAATCACTACACTATGGAGCCACGCCCTTGTTCATTTTTTTCAGCCTTTTTTATACCTTCGTGTTTCCAATAGTTTCTGTTGCTGCCTCTTCAATGTTTCCTAACCTTCTGCAGTATCTAATATATCATTTATGTATCCAGTGTATTTTTCATCTCAGACACTGCAGTTTCCAGTTTTACAAGTTGTGTTTGTGTCTGCATGTGCAGGTGGAAAGATCTCCCATGTCTTTTTAACACGCTCACACTATCTTTTTAAATAAATAGGGTATGCTTTTCATAGCAGTTTAAGTGTCAATCTGTTTTATTGATTGGTTTTTCTCATTAATATGGGTCATATTTCCTTGTTTATTTTCATGCTTCCGAATGTTTGTTTGGATGCCACATGTTGTGAATTTAATGTTGCTGGGGACTGGTAGTTTGTAGTTTATATCTTTTAAATATTTTTGGGCTTTGTTCTGGGATACATTTAAATCACTTGATATTTTGTTCGGTATGCCTGGAGCAGTCTTTAGTCTAAGGCAGGAGTGTGCAAGCATCTTAACGGGCTAGACAGGAAATATATGGGCCATATAGCATCTGTCACAACTATTCATCTCTACCATCATAGTACAAAAGCAGCTATTGGCAGTATTTGAATAAATGAGGAGTACATTGGGACACCATAGGGCTCACATCAATTTGTTTCCCTTGTCTCAGGGATCACTGTCCTATGTTGCCTGTTGTTCAGTGCCTAGAAACTGCCTTTCCGTACATTTTCCAGCAGGAAGGTAAATCTAATCTTCATTACTACATTATGGCTAGTTGCAGAAATTCAACATTCACTCTAATTATAAGTTTTGAATAATTTTTCTTAAGATTCCTCAGAACAGTAAAAGTTTTACACAAATTTTTGTAAATAAAGAAATGAAATGAGATTGGATTTTGTACAATAGTTTAAAATTTAATATATCTTTGGAGAGGTTCAATCATAGATCCTTTAAAAGGTACAAGCATTATAAAGGAATTTTAAGAGGTATTATAGTTTTAATAGTGCTTTTTTCTCTCTGGTGCTAGATGTAGTAGCAAAAGAAAATGATAAAAACACCAAGGGATTCCTTTATTTCCTTTGATCTCATGAATAGGTAAAGGCGGCTTAAACTTTCTCTGCCCTCTTACTATCATCAAGGGACTACTGTGATTCTTGCCTTTCAGAGAATGGCATCTTTTTTTTTTTTTCTTTGCCTGTCTTTCAGCCTCAAAAACAAGAGGATTGGACCTCAATTGTTATTTGAATATCTTCTTGGCACCAACTTTTTAACCTAGTTTCATTGAAATTTTTCCCACTCGTTGCTATTACTCTGCTTGCAGTTTTTATGTATATACGGGTTTACTTTGGTAATATTTTGGAATTTCCATTTTTACTTGTGGAATATAGAATCTAATTTGAGGCCAAGTGAATTTATATAGCTTTATAGTTAATTGCAGCAACCAGACACATGAACTAATCAAAACTCTTAATTTTAAAATGTGAAAAATAAAAAAACTGTGTGCATGTGCCTGCAAAAGAGTGGTTTCACCTGGTAGTGGGTGGGTGACAGAGTTTAGGATGTATGCGTCTATGTAAGTAAGTAGAAATCACTGGTAGTGTTTTACTTCTCATCTTGGGTGATGGGTTCATAGGTCTTTATTATGTTATTAAAGTATAAAGAAGAAGTCCAAGCATTCATTATTCAAGAGAAATAAACCAAGAATTATAAATCGTCTAATTCTTGTACTCAGTGCCCGGTGTGAAGAGGAGAAAGATGCAGGAGAAACTGAATATGGCTGTCTTCACTGGGTCAGCAATGGAAATCAGAAATAAGACTTAGAAGCTTATAGTGAAGAAATAAAAGGGAAGGATGTTTCTGTACATATTTTGCCACCAGAGGTTTTTAAAAAATATATAAAGATGTAATCTTTAATTTGTTCATGTTTTATTATTTAATTATTAAATATTAAATCAGTGTTAAATAATTTATGCATTTTTGAAATTTGTGTGTTTGTGTGTGTGTGTGTATTTCTCTAACCAGAACAATGATTGCATATATAGAGCTGACTTCTGCTCTTGGTATCTTTCTTTATATTATTGAAAGGGCCACTGTAGTATGATCTGAAGTTAATCATCTAACCTTATACCATGGTTTTACAGTTTTTCAAATGTAAACAATAATCTTCTACCTACCTCACAGAACTATCATGAGGACCAATGATATAAAATATAATTTTGTTTTGGAAATTTTCACTGATAAAGTGTCTAAAATCAGCAGGTGCAAGAGGGAGCCCTATGGCTTCTACTTCATCACTGGCAGGAGGAAAGAAGTGGCTCCAAAATTCTTGATGTTCTCCCCCATCATGTCATTTTTCCCTTCTCACACTGTACTCAAAGTGTTGCCATCACTATCTTCAGTCCTTGGGACTACGTTCCTATGTCCTTTATCCTTGTTTGCCTCAATCACCATAAAAAGCCCAAAGGTCATCTCTCATCCTTAGGCTCTTCTCCATATAGCAGCCACTTGTCGAACTTCAAGTATCTCTATTAATTCCCCTCCTTCTTCCACTATTCACCCAGCTCCTGAAACCTTTTGACTGGGCCCTCTGGAATTCACTGTCTGTCATCTGCAAGATTCCTAATATCCTCAACCTCTTTTGGAATGTTCTTTTTCTTTCTCCTTGTTGCAGTCTTTCTTAGTTAATATCTTTAAGTTTTTCAAGATTAGATTTTGACCTCATGGTTTTCTGTAGTGCTACTACTTTCACGATTCCTAATATGTAATGATGTTGAACATCTTTCATGTGCTTATTTGAAGTCCCTCTGTTTTCTTTGGTGATATGTCTCTTGAGTTCTTTTGCCAATTACTGTTAAATTTGGAGAGTTCTTTACACATTCTGGATTAAAGTCCTTTGTTGGATGTATGATTTGCAAATACACACATTTTTATCTATGGTTTATATTTTTATCAATTTAAATAAACGAAGTCCAATTAATTTATTTTATTTCAAAATGATAGGATTATTTTCTCAGGACTGTTTTGCCACAATGTAGTAGAGATCCATTTACACAGTGTTAACATTGATATTCTGTATTTTGGTTATTATTTCTCATATTTTGTTATGGGAAATTGGTGTTTGCTTTGTAGAAAGAACATTGTATTATTCAGCAAGATTTATTTTCTTGCAGTCTGTAAATCTTTAAAGGAACTGGACAAACCCCCAAAGTTTACTGTATGATCCCTGGGTGGCATAAGAGGTTGTACATCTTTTTACAAGAGGATAAAATTACCTATCATGGAGAAAGTCCAACCCTAGCATTTGACAGTAGCATTCTTTTGGCTAGAACCGAGTGTTTTATGCATGTGTTTTTGGTGTATGCTATAAGTCGCATATGGTTGTGTGGGCAGATAAACTGTGGGGTTTGTACATATTAACACATATTTATTGTAAAATTTCCTTGTGTCCAATGTAGTTTTTTTTCTAGGAATATATTGAATATACATCTAAATATAATTTTTTTCTAAATATAATTTTTTGCAGTATACATTTGGTTGACACACTCTTAGTGTTTTTAATTTGTCTTAATGCTACCTTGGTTCTAACCACATTATTCTACCACTTAGAGAGCTTTTCTAAATCATGTAAGAAAGGTGTGATTCTCTTGATAAGGCCTTATTATCTATTACCTTTAATCCCAAACCGATTCATTTTAGGATCAAAATTTGATCCAGTCCTACCGTATCAACTTTATTTTCTATTAGTCAGTTGAATAAGCCCTTATCCAGTTAGACCAAACCTACTTCGTCTGGACTTCAATCTTCTATTAGTTCATTTGCATTTTCTTGTCTCCATGTTTTAATTTTTCTTCTCCATGAGCCTCTAATTCCAAAGTGACATTCTCCATGAAACCTTTCTGACCAAGCAAAGATGATCTATATGAGCTTTTTGGGTGCTTCAAAAGTGAACCTAATGCTTATCATTTACTTTTCTTTTTATTTCATGTGTCCTATTTTTCTGAGTAGTCCAGAAATTCCTACTGAGAAAGGATGACCTTAATGCTATTTTTGTTTATCTGTTGTGTCCTTTCAAATAGCTTGTAACACTGTGTGAGGCTCATAAATGTTACTTAATAATAGCCTGCTATATTTAGTTTATGGTTAAAGATTTGTGTTATTTCATCAACTTTTTAACATCATTTCTCCTCCAGAATTCCTTCATTTTATTTTAGTTTATTATACTAGCTACCATTGATTAATCACTTGCTATGTGTAAGTTAGGTAAAATATCTAGTTTACAGATGCGGCAACTGATGGTCAGAATTAAAGTTATAAACCAAATAGTTGCAGAAAAAATTTTGAAGTCCATATGTGTCTCACTTCAAATCCCATGCTCTATTTATTATATTACTTATATTTAAATCAAATTTTGTGACTACAAAACATGTTAGATGATCTTCAGACTTTCTAAATTAATGCTTAATATGTTATGCTCATTAAATATTGAGGCCTTAAGTGCATGCATATGTATTTACATATTTGTGTACATAAATATTGATAATTCCTAAACATCTTAAGATGTTTGATAATACAACTTTGCTTCTTTTGGTAATACAATTTTGCTTCTTTTATTCTCATAATAGCCAGAAAACAGATTTCTCATCATGAACTTCCTCTTTACCTGGGCGTATTTGTTCTAAACTAAATGTATTTTCTTTTCCTCATATGTTTAAATTTTCCATATTAATGTAAATTGTGAGATATTGGCACATGTAATAGTTTGAGACTAATTCTGCTTTTAATGCTTATTTTATTGTATTTTATTTTTTTTATCATTTTATTTTTAATTCTTTAATGTCACCACACATTTGACCCCTTTTATCTCGCTTCCCTTCCATCCTCCCCTCTGGTAACCACTAGTCCATTGTCCATGTCCATGAGTCTCTGTTTGTTTGTCCTGTTCATTTGTTGCTTTTAGGTTTATATCCCACATATAAGGGATATGATGTGGCTTTCAACTTTTTCTGTCTGGCTTATTTCGCTTAGCATGATCATCTTGAGGTCCATCCATGTTGTCTTGAATCTCAGTATTTCAACTCTTATGGCTGGGTAATATTACATTGTATATATGTCCCACAGGTTCTTTAGCCAATCATCTATTGTAGGACACTTTGATTGCTTCCATGTCCTGGCCACCATGAATAATGCTACTATGAAGATCGGTGTGCAAATATCTTTTCGGATATGAATTTTCAAGTCTTTGGGGTAAATACCTAGTAGAGGGATTGCTGAATCATATGGTAGAGCAATTCTTAGTTTTTTGAGGAACCTCATACTATTTTCCACAGTGGCTGTACCAATTTGCAGTCCTATCAATAGTGTACGAAGGTTTCTTTTGCTCTGCATCCTTTCCAACATTTGTTATTACTTGTCCTGTTGATCATAGCTATTCTAACGAGTATGAGTTGGTTTCTCATTGTGGTTTTGATTTGCATTTCCCTAATAACTAGCAATGTTGAACATCTTTTCATGTTTGTTGGCCATTTGTATGTCTTCTTGGGAGAAGCGTCTGTTTCATCCTCTGCCCATTTTTTTGATTAGATCATTTGTTTTTTTGTTGTTATTGAGTCGTATGAGTTCTTTGTAATTTTAGATATTAGGCCCTTATCGGAGGCGTTGCTTGCAAATATATTTTCTCATTCAGATGGTTGTCTCTTTACCTTGTTGATGATTTCTTTTGCTGAGCAGAAACTTTTAGTTTGATGTAGTCCCATTCATTTATTTTAGCTTTTCCTTCCCTTGCCTTTGAGGTCAAATTCATAAAATCCTCTTTAAGTCCAAGGTCCTTGAGTTTAGTTCCTATGTTTTCTTCATGCATTTTATTGTTTCAGATCTTATATTCAGGTTCTTAATCCATTTTGAGTTAATTCTGGTGTGTGGTGATAGACAGCAGTCTAGTTTCATTCTTTTGCAGGTGGCTTTCCAGTTTGTCCAGCACCATTTATTGAAGAGGCTTTCCTTTCTCCACTATATGTTTTTGGCTTTTTTGTCAAAAATTATTTGCCCATATAAATATGGGCTTATTTCTTGACTCTCAATTCTGTTCCACTGGTCCATGTGTCTGTTTTTCTGTCAAAACCATGTCGTTTTGATTATTGTCGCTTTGTAGTATAATTTGAAGTTGGGCAGAGTGATGCCTCCAGAGTCATTCTTTTTTCTCAGGGTGGCTTTGGTGATTCAGGGTCTTTGTGGTTCCATACAAATCTGATTTTTTGTTCTCTTTAAAAAAATGCCGATGAGATTTTGATGGGGATTACATTAAATCTGTATAATGCTTTAGGTAATAAGGTCCTTTTAACTATGTTGATTCTTCCAATCCAAGAACACGGAATATCTTTCCATTTTGTTGTATCTTCGATTTCTTTTAATAGGGTCGTACAGTTTTCATTATATAGGTCCTTCACATGTTTCATTAGATTTATCCCTAGGTATTTTATTCTTTTTGCTGCAATGGCAAAAGGAATTACTTTTTCCACTTCTTTTTCTAACACTTCATTATTAGAGTATAGGAATGCTATGGATTTTTGAAAACTGATTTTGCATCCAGACACTTTACTGTATTTGCTTACTGTTTCTAGTAGAGTTCTTGTGGAGTCTTTAGGGTTTTTTATATAGAGAATCGTGTCATCCACAAATAGTGACAGTTTGAGTTTTTTTTTTTCCTCTTCTTTAATTCTCCCCACCCCTTTCCTTCACTGACCTATGGATATTGCCATCTCCCCTTAAGAACTGAATCTCTGAAAACAGGCCGTCTCTTCTCACGCGCTGGCGGCACGCACCTGGGGCCTGGCACCCCCAGCACACTCGAGGGCCTGGTGCACCCAGGGCCTGGTGCACCTGGGGCATGATCCGTGGCTCCACCTGGGGTGCGAACGCAGGACCTTCTGCGTGTACAGCAGATGTGCTAACCACTACACTATGGAGCCCTCCCACTCTCCCCGGTTTAAGTGTTTTGATTATAAATGGATGCTATATCTCGTCGAAGGCTTTTATTGTATCTGTTGATATGATCATATGATTCTTATTTAATTTGTTTATGTGTTGTATCACATTAATTGATTTGTATATGTTGAACCATTTCTGCCTCTGTGATGAAGCCCACTTGATTGTGGTGTATAATCTTTTTAATATGTTGCTGTATTTGGTTTGCTAGTATCTTATTTAGAAGTTTTGCATCTGTATTTATGAGAGATATTGGTCTGTAGTTTTCTTTTTTTTGTGTTGTCTTTACCAGGTTTTGTTATCAAGGAAATATTGGCCTCATAAAATGAGTTCGGAAGTATTGCCCGCTCTTTG
The DNA here is from genome assembly GCF_000151845.1 of Pteropus vampyrus. NCBI lineage: Eukaryota > Metazoa > Chordata > Mammalia > Chiroptera > Pteropodidae > Pteropus > Pteropus vampyrus. The sequence goes on from NW_011889042.1 coordinate 391,635, forward strand.
ATTTTTTGGAAGAGTTTGAGGAGAATAAGTATTAAATCTTATTTGAACGTTTGGTAGAATTCACTGGCGAAGCCATCTGGTCCTGGACTTTTACTTTTTGGAAGGTTTTTGATGATTGTTTCAATTTCCATACTGCTAATTAGTCTATTTAGATTTTCCAGTTCTTCTTGATTCAGTCTAGGAAGGTTATATCTTTCTAAGTACCTGTCCATTACTTCTAAGTAATTAAATTTGGTGTTACATACTTTTTCATAGTATTCATGTATGATCCTTTGTATTTCTGTGGCGTCTGTTGTAATTTCTCTTTCATCCCTGATTTTATTTGTGTCCTTTCTCTTTTTTCTTTAGTGCATCTAGCCAAGGTTTGTCAGTTTTATTAACCTTTTATTTATTTTTCCTATTATTTTTTTGTTTGTTTTGTTTTGTTTTCAATTTCATTTAATTCTGCTCTAATTTTAATGATTTCTTTCCTTCTGCTGACTTTAGGCTTCATGTGTTCTTTTTCTAGTTTTTAAGATGAAGCATTAGGTTGATTATCTGGGCTCGTTCTTGTTTTTGGAGATAGGCTTGTTGTGATATGAACTTTCCTCTTATGACTGCTTTCGTCCTGTCCCAAATGTTTTGATACATAAAATGTTTGTCCCAAACAAATTATCATTTGTTTCTATGTATCTCTCGATCTCTTTTTAGTTTTTTCTGACCCAGTTATTCTTCAGTGGCATGTTGTTTAATCTCCGTGTATTTGTGGTTCTTCCTGTTTTCTTTTTACAGTTGATCTCTAGCTTCAAAGCATTATAATCAGAGAATATGTTTGGTATGATTTCAACTCTCTTATATTTGTTGAGGCTATCTCTGTGTCCCAGTATGTGGTCATTCCTTGAGAAGGTTCCATATGCACTAGAGAAGCATGTATAAGTAGCTGTTTTGAGATGAAAGGCTCTGTAAATGTCAATTAATGCTTCTTATTTTATAATGTTTGACTTCTCTAGATTTATTTACAGGCAGCTATATTGTTATGAGAATTGGGCCAAGTAAAATTTGCTCAAATATGGAGGGGATGGATGAAATGCAGCTACATGAACATAGATACGGAGTATAATATAAAGCATTACTCCCTTGTAGAATTGGTGTCAGGAAAGTTTGTAAATATCTGGAATAGAATCAGAATTCTATATGGTGTGATGTAATCAATGTATGTAGTAAGCCCAAATTCAAATATTCATTCATCAAGGATCCTATTTAAAAGACTGTAACATTTACAATCTAGGAATGTAGTGGAAGCGAGGGTCCACAAATAAAATTACCAAAATTTTTTTTTTAAATGAGTGATAATAGTGTTCGCGAGAGTGCTTACAAAATTTTGGGAGGAATGTGAATTTTAAAAGCTTCTTTTGAGAGTGATTGAGCAAACAATATTTATTAAATTAAATACATCTAGCAATCCTACACGTCCTCTGACTTAATTTCTTGTTCAGAAGTCTGCTTCATAGGAACAAAAGCTTCAATCTATAAGAATGTATTTAGAGGAATGTTTATAGCAGAGAGTCTGGATGCACATCAGTAGGAATATTCAAATAAATTTGGTTGAAGGCACAGCATGAAATATTATGAAGCTATTAAAAGACACTAGATGTATATTTGTTGACCCAGAGGGATATGCATGATGCACTGAGTGAGAACAATACAATGCAGAATAACGTGTATACAGTGATCCCATTTTGTAAGACAAATATCTGAAAAAAACCTGTATTTAACTATATATGTTTGTTTTATTTAAGATGTGAAATATAAAATACACGTGTAAGATGACTGTAAATATGTAAGAATTTCAATATACTCATGGGCAAGACTTGTGAGCAATTGCAAATACTTCTTGACTTTGGTATGGGATTGTGCATGGTTGTGTATAGGTTTGCAATCCAGCAACTAAAATGAAAGAAAGATCAGTTATCCCTGGTGCTAATTCTGAGGTTATTGTGTTTTTCAGGCAAACTTTCTCTAAAAAGGTCAAAGTAAAACTTGTTAAGCCTTTGTGTTGTAGTATTGGCAATCACTTCTAAAGTTTAACTAATTAATGTTTTGAATTTAGCAGATTATTTTTTATTCTAATGCATATATATTCCAACTTCTTATTTTGAAAAACATCAAACCCCCAGAAAGGTAAAAAGAGAAGGATAATAAACTTCTCTTAGACTAATTATTAATATTTTGGTCACATTTTAGATAAAAAGAAAAAAAAGCCCATCTTTAGTCTTACCACTCTAATCAACTGTCAATGCCATGCATACAGTTTCTTTCTTTTGCCACTAAATATCTTATCTCCTTCAAATTTTTAATGCAGGTGTAATTTATAGTAGAGAAATACAGAGATTTACATGTTACAGTTTGAGTTTTTACAAATGCATACACTCCTGTAATCATACTTCTATAAAGATAGAGGTCATTTTCATCACCCCAGAAAATTCTCACATGTCCTTTCCCAGTCAGCCTTATCTCCTCCACAGGCATCTACTGTTCTGATTTCTTCACTTTATTTATTTTTTAAATTAAATTTATTGGGGTGACATTTGTTAAATTATATTGGTTTCAACATACCAATATAATATGCCATATGTATATTGCATTGTGTTTTCACCACCCAAAGTTAAATTTCCTTCTGTCACAATATACTTTTTTTGTTGATGATGTGTGTTTCAGTATATCTTTCTTTTCTAATATTGAATAATATTCCATTTTTTGAATATAGTAAATTATTTTTCTTTTGAAGGAATTTGAATTGAATATGGTTTTGAGATATTATGAACAAAACTATTGTGAACATTTTCATATAATTATGTCATGGAATTTAAGTCACCATTTGAATATGCTGAGGCAGAGAAATCAATAGAATGTGTATAATATGAGGCTCTGTTAAGTGCTTTGAAGAAAAATAAATCAGGGAAAAGAGCTAGAACTTGATGGAGGATGAACTTTCTGATTGGGAAATATTTTAGCATGACCTAAAAAAAATATACAAGTGAACTGTGTAGATAAGTAGGGCATAACTGGGTATTTCCAAGCAGAAAGCAGAAAATGCAGCATTCCTGAGGCAGGAGTTTGTTTGAGATATTGCAGTATGGGTGAGCAAGGTAGAGAGAGTTAGGTCAAAGAGATACTGGCATCATGGTAGAAAGAGCAAGAGAAGAGTCAAGGATGTGAACAGTATTTTTTTTTAACCAGAAAGGTGATGGATGGATTCACCATACTAGAGTTGTGAGCAATACTAATAACTGCATAAAGTTTATTGAGTTCTTGCACGTTGCAGCACCTTGCTTAGTCCATCGCATTTATTATCTTTTTTAATCCTCACAACAATCCTATGTGAAGTATTGGTATTTATCCCTACTTTACAGATGAGAGAATTAAAGCACTAAGGGATTAAATACATTAGCCTTTATAAATTTTGTTTAATTTTTAAGTGGAGAACTTTATCATAATTTTCTAATGGTACATTTTTTCAGTGAGCACAAGTAAGAGAGGGAAGAATTCTGGGCTGTCTTTCAGGCTCACATGTGGCATTTAGTATCACAACAACTTGGCCAAGTTATTTAGCCTTTTTTAATATCAGTTTACTCCTCTGTCGGATGGTTTGTAATTTTGTGCTTTTTAAAGTCTGATGATTCTAATCTGTGAAATGGCACTGATCATCAAAGTGAAATAATGTGATGCTACTAAATGTTAAGGAATACTTCACATACTGAATATTTTAACTTATGGAGGAAGATAATAAAGCTAGCAGTAATGAAAGATTGTTGTCTTCAATATTTTAAACTATTTGAAGTCATTTTGGAGGCTAAAATATATACACATCTTTTGGATATTTGAGGCAAATGACAAAGATATCTTTGGTGATCATATTTAGGTAAAACTATTCAAGGCAATAAATTTCTGTCCTGTTTCTCTTTCCTGTGTTTGGTTAATGGTTCCTGAAGCCTGTATATCTATTTTCCTCCTTATCTCATTTTCTACTTCATCTCTGTTTTCTCTGTCTTAAAAAATTCTTCACATATTCCTCTGTTTAGGCATGAAACTTAGATGAAGATTATCCAGTTCTTAATGGAGATTATTTTATAACACAAAATAGACAATTTTGTACAAAAATAGAAATATTTAGTAAGAAATAATCCCAACAGAATCTAACATTACACACAATAAAATTTATTGACTATAAATTGATAATAGAATCATATTTTCCAGCTACAATTTAGATATGCAATGTATGACTACAACTTGAGGCTTACATTAAGAGAATCTGTAAGGAAAATTGAACATAGACAAACTTAATTGAATATTTTCTAAAAGAAAATTATTTCAGTAAAATAAAAAATGAAATACAAGACTTGGAAATGGCCTAACTGATAAAATGCATTAAGTTGTTCAATGGAACCTTTCTGCAAAAGACTTTCTTAGTTAAAATTCATTACTATTAGCATACTTTTGTGTAAAATATTTATGTTTAAGACATCATCCTCAACATCAAAAGAGTAGAGTTGGAATATTTCAATATTGATTGGATTTTATTTGCGTCTGGATCTGCTTTTGGATCTTCACAGAAATGGTTTCTATTTGATATCTTGAAATCTTTAAGGCTGATTTATGAGCTTAAACTCTTTGGTTTAAATGAGTTTACAATGGTATGTATGGTGGGGCATATTATTTAACATTTTCTGACATGCAAACTGTCTTGAATTTTGTTGAGGGGGAGAGGAGTTGTGACTTGGTGGACAAGCCCATTTTCATTACTTTAATTGTGCGATTTATTAGGATTTTAAGCTTTTTATAAATGTTTTAGTGTTATAGGACAGAATTAAAAGGATTTAGAATAAAAGGAGTTTAACAAAAGGACTTTGCAACAGGATTGCAATAGTTTTTATATTTGATGGATTTGGCTAGCCGCTTTTCATTTCAATCATCATGCTACATTCTGTTAAATGCTGTAGAACAGGTGTGTGTAACGTCATTCTCTCCATTGTACATGCAAATAAACACAATTTTATATATAAAAAGTTAATCCTCTACAATTTGGAGGATTACATTATGGGAGGGTGATGACTCCATTAGGCATTGTGGAGAGTACATGCTACTATTTATACTGCATGAAAAATCAGGTTAATAGCTACAGTGTTCATGAGATTGTAGAATTTTTATGCTAACACTTAAAAAATTGTATTTATTCAAACTATCCACAATGAAATTATTTAAAGCAGAGTTAGGTGTTTTGTTTTGTTTTGTTTTTTTTTGCTGAAGAACATGCCTCAAATAAATTTGGAGGTTTTGTTATTATTTGCTTATTGTAGACTGGTTCTTTCTACTTGCATGATTTTACTAATGTGTCTGGAGTAGTAGGTGCACCAGGAGTTAGATTGTTCTCAAGTTAGGGCTTCATTTCAGTTTAAATTTTTTGCTTGGCTCCCTTCTCTGAACTTCATGAAGAATATACTTTTCTCTTTCTTTCTTTCTTTCTTTCTTTCTTTCTTTCTTTCTTTCTTTCTTTCTTTCTTTCTTTCTTTCTTTCTTTCTTTCTTTCTTTCTTTTCTTTCTTCTCTCTCTCTCTCTCTCTCTCTCTCTCTCTTTCTCTCTCTCTCTTTCTCTCTCTCTTAAATTTATCGAGGTGACATTGGTTAATAAAATTATATAGGTTTCAAGTGTACAATTCAGTAATACATCATCTGTATGTTGCATTGTGTGTTCACCACCCAAAGTCAAATCTCCTTTTGTCACCATATATTTGACCCCCATGGCCCTTATCTTTATTAGTGTCAGGTGGTTGAACTTCTGTGGAGCAAAGTCAGCCGTACTAATGTATAATCCATTAGGTCAGTTGAAACCAGTGGAGTTCTTCAAGTTTGAGAAACGCTAAACAATCAAACCATTCTTGCCAGTATTATTTGCATTTTAAGGCCATGATGTTTCATTCATCAAAATATCAAAATTGTATGTTTAATATAGGTACAAGCCATAAAGACCTTGTAGACACTAAGAAACAGGAGAAAATAGTTATTGTTAAAGGTGAAGGTGAAATAGGTAGGAATGAAGAATTAGGCTTGTATAGGTGAAGTTTACTTATAATTAATTTAGAACATAAATATTGTGGGCTTTGGATCAGTTAATTTTTAACTTGTGCTTCATTCAAGTCATATTGTTAATTGTGAAATCTGATTTATTTGTTTAGTGGGGGTAACAGCACACAATCTATAGTAAATTAATGATTTGTAAAGACGTAATCACTGATTGTTATAGCTCCTAAGAACTTTAAGTTTTAGTAAAGAATGTTATTCATTAACATTAATTATGTTTTTTGTTTTGATCTTCAATGTATTCTGGTGTTGATAATGTAGTCTATCAAAGGATTGTAGAACTCATCCTAACTTACTTTGTATAATTATGATAGTCACAATTTAAAAATCTTATATTATGTCCTGTCACAGTCTAAATGTGTAACTATTAACCTGTCTTTTGTGTATTAAATCATTATTTTTGGAGGGATCCATTAAAACAGATTATTAACATTGCAGTTGCTTTTTACCATCCAGTGAAGAAATGAAACATTGTTAAAAGAGTGCTAAAGTCCCCTGGCTACCTATCCCAAATATTATCTTCATCCTAAACCCCCTAAGAATTATATCTTGAAATTGGTGTTTATTTTTATGTGTTCATGCATTTAGTGCTTAATGTAAGTAAATATCTATGTATGTATGTACCTAAATACATCCACACAACTTATTTGTGCCTTTTCTAAAATTTTTAATTGTAGTAAAAATCACATAACATAAATTTTACTATCTTTACATCTTTACAAAATTTTAAGTGTACAGTTCAGTAGTGGTAAGTACATTCACAGATCTCTAGAACTTTTTCAGCTTAAAAAGACTGAAACTCTATACTCATTGAACAACAGCTTTCCATTTCTCCTTTCATCCCCACCTCCTGGTTCCATTTTACTCTGTTTCTCTGAGTTTGACTACTTTAGATGTCTCAGATAAGTGGAATAATGGACTATTTGTCCTTTTTGTGACTCTCTTATTTCACTTAGCATAATGTCCTCAAGATTCATCCATGTGTAACATGTGACAGGATTTTCTTCTTTTTTAAGGCTGGATAATATTCCATCATGTATATATACCATATTTTCATTTTTTCTTTATCCAACAATGGACCTTTAGGTTCCTTTTTGGCTATTGTGAATAATGCCGAAGTAAACATGGGTGCTCAAGAGCTTGGCACATCTTTTTAAAATTAATATTTTAAGAGAAGTGTTAGTTATACAGGAAAATTAAGTGGACTGTACAGAGGGTTTCCATATATCCCACTGTCCCTACGTACACACAACATCTCCCACTACTCACATCCTTCCACATTGGTTCCAATACTGACACATCATTATCACCCAAAGTCCATATTTTATATTACGGTTTCCTATTGGTGTTGTGCATTCTATGGGTTTTGTTAAATGAACAATGCCATATACCCACCATTGTAGTATCATACAAAGTAGTTTCACTGCCTGAAACATCATTTGTGTTCTACCTATCAATCCCTCCTCCCTACCAGGCCCCTGACAACCACTGATCTTTTTACTGTCTCCGCAGTTTTGCGTTTTCCAGAATATCATATAGTTGAAGTCATACAGTAGGTAGATTTTTCATATTGGGTTCTTTCACTAAGCAATGCATTTAGGTCTCCCCATGTTATTTCATGGCTTGATAGCTCAATTTATTTATTTAATTTTATTTTTTATTAAATTTATTGAGGTGACATTTGTTAATAAAATTATATAGGTTTCAAATGTACAGATCAATAATACATCATATGTATATTGCATTGTGTGTTCACTCTTAGTCCTGAATAATATTCCATTATCTAGATGTACCACAGTTTATTCATTCACTTACCCAGTGACAGTTTGATTGCTTCCAAGTTTTGGCAACTATGAACAAAGCTGCTGTAAACATCTGTGTGCAGGTTTTTGTGTGGACAAAGGTTTTCAACTCCTTTGAGTAAATGACAAAAGGCGTGTTTGCTGGATCATATGGTAAGAGTGTTTAGTTTTACAAGAAATTGACAAACTCTTCCAATATGCTGTACCATTTTGCATTCTTACTAGTAATGAATGAGAGTTCCCGGTGCTCCAAATTCTTGTCAGCATTTGGTTTTGTCATTGTTTTGGATTTTGACCATTCCTATAGGCGTGTAGTGTTATCTTATTGTTGTTTCAATTTGAATTTCCTTGATGATATTTGATGTGGAACATCATTTCATATGCTTATTTGCCATCTGTATATCATCTTTGGTTAGCTTTCTGTTCAGATCTTTTTCCCATTTTAAAAATCAGGTTGTTCATTTTCTTATTGTTCAGTTTAAGAGTTTTTTTGTGTGTCATTTGGATAAAAACAGTCCTTTATTGGATTTGTCTTTTGCAAATAATTCTCCGTCTGTAGCTTGTTTTCTCATTCTTTTGACATATGTATCTTTTTAAAGAGCAAAACTCAGATTACTTATTATAAAAAAACCTTAATAAAGCAGCCCTAGCAAGAAATTCCCTCTTTATTATATCTTCTTTTCTAAAAATCTTGTTTCTGAAATATTACATTTTTATAGGAAGTTGCAAAAATACTACAGAGTGGTCCTGTATACCCTTTACCCAACTTTTCCCAATGATTACATCTTATATAAGTGTAGAATAATATAAGACCCAGGAAAGCAACAGTGGCGGAATGTGTCCACATTGTTCCATGCCATTTTATCACATGTGTGGGTTGGTATAACCACTACCTCAGTCATGATATGAATCTATTCCATCACTACAATCATCTTCCTAATGCTGTCTCTTCTTCCATCCCTAACCTTTGGGAACTGTCAGTCTGTTCTCCATTTCTATAATAATTTTGTCATTTCAAGATTGTTAACTGGAATTACATAGTATGTGAAGTTTTGAGATTGGCTTTCTCACATAGAAAATGTTTTTTAGTTGTTCAGTGTATCAACAATTTGTTCCTTTTGAATATTGATTAGTATTACATGGTATAGGGATATATATCATTCATCTGTTGAAAGATATCTGGGATAATTTCACTTTTTGGCTGTTACAAATAAACCAGCTGTGATTATTTGTGTACAACTTTGTGTGGACATAAATTTTACTTTCTCTGGGATATATACCCAGTACTGTGATCTCTGGGATGTATGGTAAGTGTACTTTTTTTTTTTTTTAAGAAATTGCCAAACTCTTCTAGAGGGGCTGTACTATTTTACATTTCCAGGAATGTATGAAAGATCTAGTTTCCCTGCAAATTTGCTAGCATTTGCTATTGTTATGGTTTTTTGTTTCAGCTATTCTAATACGTGTGTAATGACATCGTACTGTGGTATTAATTTACATTTTCTTGATGGCTAGTGATGTTGAAAATCTTTTCATTTGTATATTTGCCATCCAAATCTTATTTTCAGTGAAATATCTCTTGTCTTTCTCCAACTTCTTATTGGTTAGGTATTTTTTTAGTGTTAAGTTTTCAGTTTATTTTAGATATTGCAGATATGTGCCCTTTGCAGGTATGTGTTTTGCAAGTGTTTTTTCCCAATGTATAGCTTGTTTTAATTTTAATTAAATCTCATTTGTTAATTTTTTTTTTTTGGTCTTATCGATCATGCTTTTTGGTGTGATATCTGAGGCTTCTTCATCAAACTTTAGGACCTGCAGATTTTCTTCTAAAAGTTATGTAGTTTCTACATTTAAATCTATGATCCATTTTGAATTGATTTTGGATAAAGTGTGAGGTTTAGGCCCAGATTTACTTTTTTTCCTGTGGATATTCAGTTGCTCCAGGACCATTCGTTGAAAAGACTCACTCTTCCTCCATTGAATCGCTTTTACACCTCTATCAGAAACTAGTTGGCCATATTTGTGTGGGCCTATTAGTGGGTTCTTTTCTGCTTCCTTGATCTATGTGTCTTATATCAATTATATATCTACATTTATTTAGATTGTCTTTCATTTCTTTTATCAACATTTTACAGTTTTTAATATACAAGCCCTGTACATGTTTTGTTAGATTTATACCTGCGTATTTAATTTTCTTTTGAGCGATTACAAAAGATACTGTATTTTTAATTTTGGTTTCCATATGTTTATTGCTAGTTTATAGAAATACTATTTATTTTTGTACGTTGATCTTGTCTCCTTTGACCTTGCTAAACTAACTCACTTATTTGCTCTAGGTGGCTTTTTTTTTTTGGTGGTTGTTGATTCCTTGGGATTTTTAAGTATCAGTCATGGTATCTACAAATAGGGAGTTTTGTTTCTTCCTTTATTATTTGTATGCTTTTTTTCTTGCCTTATTGCTTAGAACTTTCAGTCCTCTGTTAAATGGCAGTGGTGAGAATAGACATTCTTACCTGGTTCCTGATCTTAAGAACAGTTTGTATAATGTTAGCTGTACATTTTTGTGAAAGTTATGTAATACCTAGAGCAAACTATGAATTCCTGATCCTATAAACAACCTATTTTTTTCTCTGTGGAGGCTTGTAGAAGCTTCTTATTCCCACTGTCCTGAAATGATATACATTGGGGTGGTCTATTGAATCCATTGTGCTAGACTCTCAAGGGGCTTATAAACTCATATTCCTTTGTTCTGGGAAAATTTTTCGAAATATTTCATGGATGATTCCTCCTATCTCTTTTCTCTGTCGTCTCTTTTTGGAACGCATATCTATGTATTGGACCTTTGATCTATGTATTGGACCTTCCAAGAAGGTTCCTTTAACATTACGTGTGTGTGTATGTGTGTGTGTGAATGCTGTTTTCCTCTTTTTGGACTTTTGTTCCACTGGGAAATTTTCTCAATTTTACTTCCAGTTAAGTTTATTTAATATAATCTACCTTACTAAATATAATGCAGTTTTTTAATTTTTAAGAGCTCTCTTTTATTCTCTAAGGGTCCCTTTTTTATTGCATTCTTATGTTCTTCTATTCCTGAAATATCTTCTCTTATATCTTGGAAATTACAAATGATAGTGTTAAAATTTTTTTTTTTGAGGTTTTTCTTTCTGAATAGAGTTAGCCATTTTTGCAGATGATTGTTAATCTTTGATTGTCTGCGTATATTTATTTGTAGGTGGCAGACTAAATGGCCGATTGAAAGTTCTGTGTATGTTTGTCAACTTTTTACTTTATTATTTGGTGCTTTGGTTGTGCTGTTTGTTAGAGCCTTATGATTGACAGTGTCTTTTAGTCTTTCTTTATGGATTGACTTGTTAAATATTCCAGAGAAGACTTACAAGCTCCTTTATAAGCTCCTAACTTTACAAGGATAAATCTCAGGTGTTCCTGGTATTATCAGGCATCAAGCAGTTTGAGTCTCAGGTTTTATTTTTCCCCAGGACTGGCTTGGACTTTTATTAGGGGCTGCTAAGTTAGTCATCACTAATTATTTCCAAAATTTATTGGCCTTATACATGTTTTTTAAACCTATTTGATTTAGTATACTCTTAATGGAATTTTCAGAAAGGAGAAAATAAATTGCACGTTTTCGATCTACCAGCTTAATTCAGAAATTGAAATAACCACTTGTCTCTTCTGACATTTGCCTCCTTATTTAAAAACAGGCCAATTAAAATTTTAGAGGGGGATTAAGGTATTCATATGGTTTGAAAACTAAAAAGTATAAAACATATATACAATAAAAACTTTCTTCCCATTTTTGTTCCCTATTTTCCATTCTTCCTCTCACAATTAGTCAAGATTTTTTATGTGTCCTTACATTATATGAGTATGTGTATATGAAAATAAGTCTCCTTGTTATACACAGGTGAGATATTCTGTATTTTTCTTATTGTATAACTTCTTTTCCCATTTCATATTTTGAGTCTTCATAGAGCATGTCTTCATTCTTTTATAGCTGTAGGAAATACTATACTACATACTTGAATTTTATTATTCTTTCGTTGTTATATACAATGCTAAAATAAATAATTATGTAAACAAGTTATTTTCCTCATGGCTGAGTGTATGTATATGTAGGATGAAATCTTAGTGATATTTCTCTATTCAAGGGTATAATATAAATAATGTAAAATTATGAATGTAATATAATTTTGAATGATATGACCAGAGAATTTTACAAAAGTTTTAGAATTTTTGAGAAGCTTTTAAATAAAAGTCAATAGATGTCAATATAGGTAAAACATTTTAGTGGAAAATTTCTAACTTATTCTAAAATAGTAAAAATAGTGTAATGATCTCTAAGAACCCATTACTCATCATTTTATAGCTAGTCTTGTTTCATTAGGATCTATTTCCCTCCCTCCAGAATATTTTGAACCACATCCCAGATATCATACTAGTTTATTGGTTAATTTATTATTTATTTCTGAAGGATAAGGGATGTTAAAAATATAACAATGGTACCATTATCACTTCTATATTAGCAAGTTTCAATATAGTTTTTCAATATGGTTTTAAGTGAAATTTCTCTCGTGTGAGATTGAGCATCCTTTTTAGTGATTCAGAGCCATTTGCATTTCCTGACTTTATTTTTCTGCTTGTTGCTGCTATTATATTGGTTTCATATATAGTAGTAGTGTTGAATTTAATTTATTATTATCTTGACTGAGACTTCCAGTATAGGGTTGAATGGGAGCAGTTACATTGTGGCGTGACTAATTTTTTTGTTTTCTTTGGAAAATTTTTTTTTATTATATTAGTTTCAAGTATATATTACAATGGTTAGACATTTACATACTTTATGGAGTGATTTCCCCCCTTCCATTACTCTAGCACTCATCTGGCACTACACATAGCCATTTCAATAATACTGTCTATATTCCCTATGCTCTACCCTACATCCCTGTGACTGTTTTGTAACTATTAATTTTTACTGACTTTAATGGGAATGCTTTGAAGCATTACCAATGATACTTTTTGTGGGTCTTTTGGAGTTATTCACTACTGGGATGAAAAATCTCATTTTTATTGTTTTATTTTGTTTTTATGTGATTTAATTGAATGTTTTTCTGTATCTGCTGAAATGTTAATATGATTAATTATATTGCTAGGTTTTGTAATGTAAAATCATTACTGTTGGGAAATCTAACTTGGTTATAAGATTTTTTTTCTAATACATTGCTATTCATTTTACTAATATTTAAAAAATATTTACATTTATGTCATTTGAGAATGACCTATAATTTGTAATTTTCCTGTCCTGATCTACTTTTATTTAGTTTTGACATCAAGATTATTCTAGTCCCAGGTAATTAACTGGTGTAGTTTGGGGTGGTTTTTTGATCTTATGGGAATGTGTATAGGATTGAAGCTGATGCTAATTAAAAAAAAAAATAGATATATTAAGTGCTGGTTTAAAAGTTTTGTTTTAAATTTTATTTTATGTTCCTTATCAGGTGCTCAGAAGAGTGACAACTTTGCTGAAAAAAGACCCCTGCTTGGTGTTTGTAAGAGCACTGGATCATCTGGGTAAGGAAATTTTAAAAATTCTTTGGACCACTATTAAAAACGTATATTGTTATTCCAGAGGGGAAACTTTGATGACCTCTTTTCTTAATGAGCTTAAAATGGCTACCGTCTTTTCAGTTAGTGCATCTCCTTAACTTGAACTCACCTACCTGCAAGGAAAGCTGGGAAATTATTATGGTTTTGTTAGTAAGGAAGATGATCTAAATGGATATTAGGCTTGGCAATTAACTAGTAGTCATTGATACATGCTCTCAGCCCATAAGCATGCCCTTTAGATCTTGAATGTAGTAGAGAAGGGAAGAATATGTTAATGGTATAACATGATTAGATCTTGGAGTCTTGATTGTGGCTTCCTAGGGAAATGGTTTGACTACATGTGTTACAAGTGTAAAATCTGGGGTTGAAGTAGGTAGAAATTTACTATGTAGTCAGCACTATGTCAGGTATGGATAAGGATACAAAAGCATGAAAACCCAATTCCTTGTCCCAAAGATTTAAGGAAGTGGCTGGGGAAAAAGTATAGTATACAGAAAATAATTATGAGATAATGATGTGTAACAGGAATTCAGAGAAGGTAGAGATCTTTGCACATGGAGTAAGGAGATAAGGCCTCATGAAGAAGGTGCAGGATATACTGGACCTAAAGGAATGGACTTTCGCAGTACGTGGAGAAGAGTAAGGACTTCCAAAGTAGGTTATAAAGCTATAGCAGTGGAACAGAAACTGGTGTAAATACACTTAAGGAGGATGAAGGGTTCGTGACTTAGAACTAAGGTCATCTGCAAAACAGGCAAAAACAACCATTTCAGTTCTCTGGAACTCAAGCAAGGGCTTACAACAATCCGAGAAGTGTTTATGTTTGAGAAACTGGTAAACTTTGAGTAATATCAGTGGGAATCTGTGGGAGGGAGAGAGGTGATTATATATAGTTGGTGATGAGATCATTTACTGAGGGATGAATTTTATGGTGTGTGGGTTCTATTAGGGTTCTCCAGAGAAACAGAACAAGTAGGATGGTGCGTGTGTGCGTGCGTGTGTGTGTGTGTGTGTGTGTGTGTGTGTGTGTGTGTGTGCATGTGTGCGTGCGCATGCATGTGTGTTGGGAGAGAGAGTGAAAGTGAGAGAGAGATTTTAAGAAATTAACTCACATAATTGTGAAGCCTGGCAAACCCGAAATCTGGAGACTGGGGAAGAGTTGCAATTCCAGTCTGGGGATAGAATCCCTCCTCTTTCAAGGTCTTTTTCTTTTTCTTTCTTTTTCTATTGAAGCTTTCAGCTGATTGGATGAGTCCCACTCACATTATGGAATGTAATCTGCTTTACTCTAGTTTTAAATGTTAATCTTATCTAAAAAATACCTTCATAGAAACATCCAGAATAATATTTGCCCAAATCTGGTTATTGTGGCCTAGCCAAGGTGACACACAAAGTTCCCTCCACAGGGGCAATGAATATAGACCTGATTAAAATTCCCTATTTGAAAAAAATCTATATTCAGTATTTGTTTTCTTCCTCCCCTTTTTTGCTCCTTTAATTTATGTCATCGTAGGGGAATGATTCTGGCAAGAGACTACTACATATATGTCTGTATCACTTGCTGGGTTGTTTTAATAATGATTATTGATAAATAAATGCAAAGAAACTTCTGAATTAAGTTCATCAGCCATTTCATACAGTATAAGTTCTAGGATAAGGTATCCTGTCATTACTGTATGTAAGCTCTCTATTCCCTTTATGCTCTCCTTTTTCTCTCGTTTTATACTTTTCTTTCTAACGCAAGAGACTGGTGGAAAGTACTCAACTGATTATGTAGCATCTTTGTGAGAATGTTTACATTCTCAAGAAGGACATTTTCATATAGGATAGTGTTCTGTTTCTTACAAGTGTCACATTACAGTTGTTGGTGAGTAGAATTTTCTCTCTAATCTGAGCAAGCAATTTTGTAGGTATATATTTTAAGTGTTTTCGTAAGTGTTTGCAGTAGGTTAGCAGATGGTAAGGTTGAATACACTAGACACTTTTTAGTAACTCCAAAGTTGAATATAGTAATAGAAATCTAGTTATAGGTGAATTCTTTTAGAATCTGTTTCCTAAAACTTGGGATTAAAAAAAAAAAAGCTATAACTCGAATTTTTTAATGAGGCTTGTGCTTGTTGACTATGGTAATATAACATCAGGGACTGAAAGGCAAATTGTTCAATGTCTGCTATGTACCAGGTCTGGTAAATATTTTTTGTTATGTAACATCATTTAATCTTACAACAAGCTTGTGAAGGAAATTGTATTATCCTCATTTTATACGTGAGGAAACTGATGTTCAATCATAGTTAGTTGTGAACTCAGCCTTTTACTTCACTTACCAGTCTTGAGGAAAATCTCTTAATCTGAGGAACCGTATATACTGAACCTGGCTGTTGACATCTTCTTCAAAGCTAGTGGAGCACAAAATTTTAGGACCTCCTTCTCCCTTTAGAAAGGTACAAGGCATGTCTTTGCCGTCCATTTCCTTGGCAAATGTTTAAATGAACACTATTGTTTATATTCTTATATTCACAATTAATATTGCTTATTAAATTATTCTTGGGAAAAGTCAATAAAATTTTTTCGATGTATAACTTTTTCATTTTTATAAGTTTATAGTGCCTTTTCAAAGAAGGGGGAATTGTTGTGGAAACAATCCCAGTTTTTCCTCATATTTTATCCTTTAAATATAAACACATTACTCCTTAGCCCACAATTTTAAATACTGGCTCTTATCGCATTCATGACAGTCATTAAAATACCACTTATTTTGGTATTCTGGTAATGTTTTCTTTCATTCTTTTGAGTGTGTGAGAGAGAGAGGGAAAGAGAGAGAGACTATTCCATAATCATTCCAGATAAGCTATTTAAGGTCTTGGAGGGAGATAATGTTTATTGTGCTACTGATCCAGGGATTAAGTCAGTGCCTTGTGTAATAATTTGAGGGAGGAAGGGGAAGTATGGACAGTATACTAAGGGATATTCACTCTCTTAGGAAACTAAAGTTTATTGTATATTGTATACTAAACAGTTCCAGGAATGTAGCTGTTTATGGTTAGGATCTTGTTGGGTATTATGAATAATTGCAAAAGAATAATATTATTCAACAGCTGACTACAGATCTTGAAGAATGTTTAATCTAATACCCTATTATCATGTTATACACAATAAGTAGATTGGAGATGTGATGTTTACATAGAATCATAGACTATTGGAAGTAGAAAGAACCTTGAAGATCATGTAATTTAAGTGCCATGTGATACAGATAAAGGAAATCTTATCCAGAGATTCCCATTATATATCCATTTAGTGATGGGAAAATGTTATGAGCGAGAAAATTACTTTATTTCAATTGGTTAAGAATCTCTTATCTTTTATTAAATACACACACTGTGGCTGTATTTCCAAGACCGGATTTTAATAATCAGAAAAATTAAAAATTCGACAACAAAAGATATAAAATGACTGTTATTATTCTAAATTTATCTTGATAAAGCAAAATAATTTTAATAGCCAAATAGAGGAGTAAAGACTTAATTTCAAAATTAAGGACTGTTCATTAAATATAATACAGTTAGTTCACAGTATTAATATTTTTGCAGTTTTGTTACAAACTGCCAAAAAGATCATCTTGAGCCAGGAGAATTCCATGGGACTGGTGTTTGGTAGCCACTGCCCTAAAGCAGTAGTTATTTAGGTGGAGGTTAATCACAGTTTCGCAGTCCTTAAGAGTTGCTGAAGAGACTTTATTTCAACTTGTATCTAAAGTAAATAAAGGTTATATTAAATAGAACCAGAAGAGAGATTGTTTGGGATAATAGGCATGGGATGTTTCTTTTTGTCATTGAATGCCAAGGTTTCTTTTTGTCATTGAATGCCAAGGTGTCTTTTTGTCATTGAATGCCAAGGTGTCCTTTCAGTTCTGACCAGTTTTCATCCTGTTATGTTTTTGAGGTCTGATGGAGTCACAGTTTGGGCTGGTATCACTTATGCAGACACAAAAAGATATGTGTGCCATTCTTCCAGTCTTTGGTGCTCCAGTACATGGGCTTTTTTTTGCCATTCCTTGGCCTTCCGTCAAGCACCAAGTCTTTCACTAGCCTATTTTGCTGGTATTTTTCACTCCTGTGTGTGTTCTGCAGTTTCTTCTTGCCCTCTGCGACTCTTTTTACTGCTTCCAAAGAATGGGCTTTTACATCTTTGTTATAGCATTTATGCTGAGAGTTGCCACATTAACGTAGAGGTTTTTAATGAGGTGGATCAGCATGCTAGGGTATCTAATATTGTGGCTGATTCACAGGCCTTTTGACTTTAGTATCATCTTAGAACCACCAGAAGCCTCAGAGAATGCTAGAGCATGCCCCGTTTATCTGCTTATGGATGTAATGAACTCTTAAGGAAATAAGATGGCTTTATTATTACTTCTTAACTACTTTTTCTCATGTGGCTCAGGGATATACTTTATACATCTTGAAATGTTAACACTGCCTTTAATAAACAACGGTCACTAGTATGAATGTTAATTATGGAACATTTACCAAGTTCACTTACTTACAGCAAATTTTCAGTTTTCCTGTAGGGATGAGGTAGAGAGCCAGGATATTATACACTTGACTCATACCTATGCAGTTAAAAAACATGCTGGACAAATCTGTAAACTGATACACATATCACGTAAAATTTTAACTTATGTATTTATTTAAAAATGTAGTGTCTGAACTATTGACACTCCTTAGTGGTGTGCTGTTAGATCATATTTATAGACGTTGTATATTTCCTTGTGATCCTGAAATTGGTACAGATATCAAATGGCCTATTAAAATGGTTATATGTCGGGGACCAAACATAAGGAATGTTGGTTCAATATTTTAAAGAACTACCTTGCTTGCTGTTATATCACATATGTATTCATGCAAACATGTGCTGTTAGGGTTCTGGCTAGAAATAGATGACATACTTAAATGGGGGGTAATTCGAAGATAATTAAAATAAAGTGAAATATGTGAGAGCTGAGATCCTTTACCATGTCTAAGCAAGGGGAGAGAGCCATTAGCAGAACCTGCAAAGAGAGCCATATCAAGAGGGTTACCTGAAAGGAACTATGACCTCGGGTAGAGGGATTCAGTCTCTGCAAAACTCGGATAGTAGGAGCAACCAGGGGCATTCCAATCTTACTCTCATTTCTCCAGATGGCTCCCTTGGGGTGAACCCAGGCAGAAACCAAAGGCTGAGCTATGAATGTCTAGGGAGCCCACTGATGCAACCCGATTTATATGGGTCTGTCTCCCTAGGCAAGGAGAAGGGTGCAGAGAATTTGGAGTGTATTTGGAGGGGCAGCACACTTACATTTTGCAAAATTTCACACTAAAACTGAGAGTGTGAAAACAGGTATGGAGGAAATTTATGCAACATTTTAATCAGAGCAATAATCCTGATTAATAATTAGAACATTTAGAAAGAAATGTTCATACTAATAAAATATTACTAGGAAGTATAGAATTTTACCTTAAAAAGAAGATGAAGGTGCCTTGATGGAATGGAAGAGTTGGATGGAAGAGTTTGGACTTGTTAGGGAGAAAAGAACAGATGGACAAAGACCAGGTAGAAACAAGCTATACGTACATTGTAATCTGAGTACATGATCACCCTGAGCCATGAAGAACTTGGCACCTCTTGGCTTTCTGCATTCAATTGAACTAGTGTACTTTGTTTCGGATGGTGTTATATTGTAGCACAAAAGATTAAAATGCTGTTAATTTTATTTATACAACTTCTTTGATATACTGACATCACTCCCTATTCAGAATCATAAATTTTCGCAGAAAAGACTGTGTGTGTATATATGCGCACACGAGCGCACTTTTAACACCTTTATTGAGGTATCATTGACATACAATAAACTATATATACTTAAAGTATACAATTTTATGTTTGGCATATGTATATACCTATGAAACTGTCACCACAAAAAAGATAATGAATATATTACCTCCCAAAAGATTCTTCATATTCTTTTATAATTCTTCCCTCCCAGCTCCTTTTCCTTGAAAGCTACTGATCTACTTTCCATCAGTATAGATCAGTTTGCTTTTTCTAGAGCTTGTTCTAAGTGGAATCATACAGTGTGTGCATTTTCTTTTGTCTGGCTTCTGTTATGCAGCATATTTATTTTGAGATTTATTCATGTTACATTTATCAATAGTTTATTTGTTTTAATTGCTGACTAGTATATTGCATGGCATTCCACAATTTGATTATCCATTCACCTGTTGGTGGATATTATGGTTGTTTCTAGGTTTTGGCCTTTACAAAGAATGCTGCTTTGAAGATAATGTTCAAGTTTTTGTATAGACATGTACTTTCTTTTCTATTGGATAAATACCTACAAGTAGAATGACTGAACTACATGGAAGGATGTAAGTTTTTCAAAGTGGTTGTTCCATTTTACATTTCTACCAGCATTGTATGAATTTCCAGTTCCTCTTCTTCCTCACCAACACTTGACTTTATCATTCTTTTTAATTTTAACCATTCTAAGAAATATGTAATGGTTTCTTATATGGTTTTAATTTGCACATTCCCTATTCTTTTTATTCTCAATCCTCAATTCAGTTAACTCTACTTTCATATCTTGCTACTATTTGACCATTTTGAGTTTGTGAATTTCTGATTCATAGTGTTAGTTTGTATCTGTAATTGCTTATCTAATTACAGACTTACTTTACATAATGGCTGTTGAAAAGCTATGCAACTTTACGCCGTTCTTTTCTTCTTGGTATCATGATGTTCTTGCGTAAAACACTTAATTAGTTATGAATTGAGAGTAAAATTTCTACATATGGTTTCAGGCAAAGATACCATCACCAATTCAATCAGAAAAATAGTTTCTAGGCAGAGAATATTACATCAAATAACTTTGAAATTTACACTGTTGCCAAAATTACAGTAATGTCTTCCAATGGATTGTACTTCCCAGTCACATCTCTCAATGTTCTTGTGCAGTCCCCTGCCACTTGAATCTGAGTTCGTTTGTGTGACTTGCTTTAACCAATAATATATCAGCAAACAATAATACATCAGTAACAGGTCTCTCTTTCCATGTGGACTTTTGTCACAGGCTTGATAAATATTTGCATACTGGAGCTTCCTATTTTAAGCCACCTTTGTCAGCATCATGTGTGAGCAAAAGTCCACATTGAAAGAGAAGCCTAACCACCCTCCCTTTCCCAATGGAGCCTAACCCTCAGCCAACTCAGTAGTGGAATATGAACCAAGGAGAGACTAGTAGAACCACCACCTGCCCAATCTACAGAATCATGAGAAATAGAGTGGTTATTATTCTAGGCCAGTATGATTTCTAGTGGTTTGTCATACAGCAATAGATAAATGAACCATCTTAACCATTATTTTGTATACCTAGTGAGAAGGATGGTGGGGTAGCACCTTCATGATGCTAGTCTATTGTTTGTAGTTACCACTTCCATGTGTCTGGCACTTTCAATTTTTATTTCATTTTGTTCTAATCAGTATTTCTCTGCAGTACCTTCATTTTAATGTGTACTTTGAGAGCTAGGGATTCATGAATTTCCAAAAGGTTGAAAAATTAGGAGAATTGTGCACATACAAGTGAACGAAGCAAAGGAGAAAATCTTTAATAACTAAGCAAAAGATGGTCTGATAAAGAGGTTTGAAATGGACATAGAATAAAAAAAGTATATTTCCTTTAGAGGTAGCTCACTCTACTGAAATGGTTGTTTATATTAGGAATTTGCATCATGTCACAAGAAGCAGTCATGATATTTGAGACACTGAAAATGTATATAATAATTAAATGAAGAATGAAACTGATGGTGGGTTAATATTATCAACTATGTGACAGCAGTCAATCTTCCACCTTATACTTTTTTTCACATGAAGATTCCTCTTTTATGGCTAATTCAGGTGTTTAAAAAAAAATTTAGTGTTACATTGTCAAGGAAAACATAATTCTCATTAATGTGTCTGATTCTGATATTAATTGTCCACTGAAGGTAGATTTACTTTTGTAGTAAAATACAATCTATATTTACTTTCAAATCAATATTTATCATTTAAACTCATTTTTAGTATTCAATTAATATATTTTTGTCTATACGTGAAAATATGCATTGGGATAGAACTCATTATAGTTTTTACCATTAAAAGCAGTGGAAATGATTTTCCACTTCATGCATTTTCATTCAGGGGCAGAGTTTTCAGGAACAAATTAAAGTTAGTTACTAAGTGAGGCATGCATGTTTGGGTAATTATGTTGTACTATTATAGTTTTCTATTTTGTGGGATTTTGGGGGGATATTTTTATTAAGATAAAACTCTTGTTTTTTTTTTCCCAATAGTTTTGTGTGAATGTTGTTATTCCTTTTTTTGTTCATGATAACCTCAGTATGATTTTTCTGGGGCAGGGTTAAAGGATCAGTGTTATAGAGATTAGGAATTGTGGTTGTACCTTGGGGCAATGACTTTAGTTCTTCCTCTAGTTTTCTGATAAGATCCTTTCAGTCTGCTCTTCTGCCTTTCCTTTACCATGAGGTTCCCAAGGATGTATCTCCAGTCTGATGTGTTTCCTTAGATTGGCATCTCTGGTCCTGCATATATTCTCATTTCCTGACTTTTAATTCTTTAGTAGCTGAGATTTTGATCCAATAGATCTCAGAGTTTTTCTTTTCCTTCTTTTTTAAAATAACATTTCCCTACTCACTTTCTTCTGGGAGTAAACCCTAGGTGATTTTATCTGTGCTCCGCCACTAGTAGGACCATTGCACATTCTCCTTCTTTTCCAGGTGATCCCTGCTCAGCTCTGGGCCAGCTCAGGGGAAGGCTCTGCCAATTTTGAATATTTATGACCCCCGCCCCCACAAACAGTAACTTGAAGTTATTGGGTTTTTTTTCTCTCTTAGTTATGCTGTTGTGCGATTTAAGGATGATTTCATGTGCTTTCTTGTTGAAATGGATTGTTTTTCAAAGATATTTGGAGATTCAGAATTAGATGAGATGGCCATATATATGTGCACAAACACATTTGTGAAAACATTAATTATATTGTTTTTATCTGCACCTAGCTTGTTTTTGCCTCTTATTGATATACTACAGTATATTTTTATTTAACAGTGAATATTAGTGCTACCATATTATGTACATTATTCTATTACATGCATATTAATATACATATTTTAAAATATTGATCATGAATTGAAAAACTTAAAGCTTAAAATAGGCCATCATGTGCTGCCATCAGTTTTGTAAGATTTTGTGTCTTACAGAATGCTAGTAAGGCAAAGAAGAAAGCACTTGGGAAAGGTTTGTTTCCTATACTGATTCTAAACTTGTTGAGAACAAAAATTAGCCACAAATTTTGTTAAAATGAGACGATCTTTCCTGACATTGCAGTAGGGTATATGTTTCATGTAGTAGCGTTGCAAAGAGGTATATTTTCAAGAGCCACATCTTGTTCTTGTCATATGGTTCTCTCTGATTTTAATAGAAGTCCTTGGGGAGTAAATACCAATTTTGAACCTTTATTCAGAAAGTAAGTATTGAAATTCCATCATAATGATGAGTTTAGAGAATATTGCTTTTCTTGGATGTGTTGCATGTGTTACCTTTTCTTTAGAAGCTGTACACCTGAGTATTACCTGGCTAGAAATTGTCTTCATCTACCGTTTAACCAGATTAGACTACTGAGCAATTGAAATGCTAATATTGTGGATAGATTATGTTAAGTATATGAAAATTAATTTTACCTGTTTACCGCTACTTTTTTAAAAATGTAGCTACTAGAAAATTTAATATTACATGTGTAGCTCATATTATCTTTCTGTTGAAGTGTGTCGCTTTAACCTTGCTGTGGGTTATAGTAGGCATACATTTGGACTCTTTCTGACTACCTTGTATGGAAAACCATCACAGTTTCCTGTTACATGTACAGATTTATAGGTTCATCTCCCCTGAGCTATTAGCCAGGAAATTTTATAGGAGTTTCTAGAAATCTGACATGAGGAAAGATTGCCAGAAGATACTAGTCTATAATGTATAGATCTTCAAAACAAATCTTGACATCAGGATATTCTGGATGACACTGGGGCTTCAGTGGCAGCTTTTGTAGTATTAATCTAACAGAAACTCTAGTGATATTTATGTTTAATGGATCTGGTTTTCATTTAGGGTTTTATAATTTTCTTTTTAGCCTTATGTTGGTACTCTGTAATATTCATTGATACTCCTGAATCCATGGATAGACGTACAGCATAATGGAAAGAACCAAGATTTTAGAGTCACACAGACCTAGATATGAATTATGAGCCGTATTAACTATATTATTCAATAGTTCTCAGGCTTGGTTTCCTTATTTGTAAAGTGGTGCTCATATACAACTACTGTGCTTGTGAGAATTAAGTAAGGCAGTGTTTTCAAGTATTTAGTAAAGCGTCAGGCCCATATTAAGTGCACCTCACATTCTTCGGGTCAGAAAGATATGAAGGGTAGCCAGGGAACACTCTTTACCAAAGACTTTTTTTAATATACATATTAGAACAAATATATATATTAGCATACACACACACACACACACACACACACACACACACACACACAATTTTTTGAAAGCTTTAATTGTGTGACTATTAGAAATGTGGCTGTGCCCGCTTTACCCAGTGTTTGTGCTACAGGTTTGTCAGGCTTCATGTCCTAGCTCAGTACTGTTTCTACTAGTGTCTCTTATGAATAGGAGCCCTTTACATTCATTGGAATATTGTCAGTTGTTTATATCCTCCAAAAAAAAGCTCATGTTACATTTATAAATTTATATTTTTATTGTGGTGTAGTTGAAACATGACAAACAGCACCTAAAGTGTACAGTGTGATATATTTTGACATATGTATACACTTATGAAACCATCACTCCAATCAAGGTAATGAGCATATCCATCATACACAATAGTTTTCTCATGCCCCTTTATAATGCATCCCTGCTGCCCCTCCTGGCACTCAGTAGAAGCACATTTCTGTGTAATACATCTCTTTGAGTATCATTGAGGTCTTTTCTTGGGAAATACTTTGCTGTCATGTTGTTTAAGCCATCTTTAATATACAGTTAAAAACATAAAGGTGGGAGTTCCAAATTCAGTTATTTTTTCTTCTGCTTAAACTAAAGGCCTTTCAAAAGTAAAGCTTTCCTTCTAGAACCAGTACATAAAACTACTAAAGGGCCTGAAGTTTCTTTGTGTAATCATTTCAAAACAATAGTTTTTTCAGCCACCAAAAGGATGCAGTCTTGACATATAAATAGAAAACAGATTGAGTTTTTGGCTGATATTGCTATACCGGTTTAAATGTTGGTTCAGTCAACTTCAGGCTTAGATTACAAGATTTGCAAATTAAAGGAAAACCAAAAGGGAAAGAACATCTGCATAGATTCTGACTTTGTGGAATTCCATACAGGCCTACTTACTCTAGTTCTGGTGCAGCGGAGCATGTGCATGGTGAATAAGCCTTGAAAAGAGATCACTGTTGTATTGTGATAATCTTAAAGATGAAATTGGTGATGAAAATGAGGAAATTCATTATGGAGAACCATGACATTTTCCAAATCAAGTATTCCACAATTTGGGGGGAAAAACATTTTGTTGATGTAGCTATATGTTATTTAGACAATAAAGTCTTGCTGAATCTCATTAGTTGTGTGTTAATTGATGATTATTTTGAATCAAAGTATTGGGATTTTTTTTAACAGCCATTTACAAAACTGCATCAGGTGAAACAAATGTTTTTTTAAATGAAACAAATCGTCATTTACATTTTAGGTAACCCTACATATACATATGTATATGATGTCTAAAGTGATTTTCTGGTACAATTTTAATAAATGTGTTTTTTTGTACTAAGAAAAAAATTGGGACTTTATAAAGATTATTTGCTTTAACGAAGACTTAAATATGATTTAATCAAAGATGTCGGTCAGTATGATTGACAGTAAATTACTACACATCTCGGTGAGGTGTAAGGAATCCTTGCTTGTTACTGGGTAAATCTTGTCTTGTGTGCATGACTTTAAAGTTTTTGCTGTAGATGACCTATGCTGCCATCTCAAAGAAATGCTTTATTTTAATAGTTTTTTTTCTTTTTTTTCCAAAAAAAAACTTAAAATCCTTTAAAAAAAAATTGGGGGGAACCAACAAAATTTCAGCTACTCTTAAAGTATCAGAGAATTCAAGAGTAATCCAAGGTAACAGTTTTTAACTGAGAGGAAGAAGGGAGAAGTGATTTTGATCCCCAGGGGACGCTTGGCAGTGTCTGGGGACATTTTTGGTTGTCACAACTTGGAACAGAGTGACGCTAGTGGTATCTAGTAGGTAGAGTCAAGGATGCTGCTAAACGTCATGTAACGTAAGGATCAGCCCCCAACAACAAAGAATTATCCAGTCTCTAATGTCAACAGGATTAAGGTTGAGAAACTTGGATCTAAGGAGACAAAAATCTGTGCACTGATTGAGCTGACATTCTGGCATGGAGAGAGAAAAAAATAAGTAAAATGTATAATGTGGTGACAAATGATATGTGAAAAATACTAGAGAAAGTGGTTAGATAATGATGGACAGGGCAATGTTATGTGTTGTTGATGGACAGTTATTTGGATAATTTGCTGTTTGGAGCTATAGTGAATAGTGCTGATGTGAACATTTGTGTATATGTACCTCTCTGTTTGGTATATATACCTAGGAATGGAATTGCTAGATCATAAGTTATGCTTTGTTAGATATGACCAAGCAGTTTCTTAACATGGTTATACCAGTTTACCATCCTACTAGTAGTACATAGGGCTTCAGTTGCAGTACTTCTTGTGAAAAGTTAGCATTGATGGTCTTTATTTTAGCCATTCTGATGGATATGCATTGATATCTCGCATGGTTTTCATTTGCATTTTACTGATAACTAATAAATTGGAACACTTGTACATATGTTTGTTAGCTCTTTCAATATCCTCTGAAGTGCCTGTTCAAGTCTCTTGCCTATTTTTCTTTTGTGTTATGTTTTTTTAATTATTCATTTGTTTGAGTCCTTTTAATGTGAGCCCCCTATCTATACTTTTATGATTAGTTCTTTTTATATCCTGTTTACCTCAAGGTCATGAAGATGATTCCAGTTTGTATATAGTTGTCAATATAGAAGTCCAAGAATGGCCAACACAGTTTTGAAGAATAAAGTTAGTGGTGTTCTAATATTAGATATCTACTTATAAAGCAACAGTAAATAAGTCACATTGGCAGAAGCAAGGCCATTAGATTAGTGGACTACATACAGAATCCAGAAACGGATACCCATATTTTTATGAGAAAAATGGCACTGCAGTACAGAGGGGATTCATATATGGTTCTGCGTCATTTGGATATTCATATGGAAAATGAAGAAACTTGTCCCTTATGTCATACCATGCAAAAGTCAATTTAAGATGTATTGTAGATCTAAACATGAGAGGGGAAAAAAACATTTTGAAGGTATTTTGAAGATAGAGAAAATATATTCATGACTTTAAGATAGGCAAATATTCCCTAAACAGAACATAATATATACTGACCATAAATGAAAAGATTTGTATTATTTTAATTTCAATATTATGTAGAAAATTGCTTCATTTGCTGGTATATCACTTTTATATATGACAGCCTATTATATTATTCCATAAACCTTTATTTAATGTTAGTTTTTGGAATTATCATATAATTAGAACAAAATTGTAAATATGCAACATTTTGTATGTTGATCCTACCATGGGTCTTATAAAGTTCCTTAAAAAATTGGGATTTGAAATCTTGGGTTTGCTTTTTCTCCATTTCTGGTCATTTAAAACATTCTTTGTTCCTTAGTTTCTCTTCCTACTGTTCCAATTATTGAACACCTTTAAATAGCATTTCTTAATGTTTGAGAAATGTAAATCCAGCTGTAATGGTACAAAACATGATATTGTTGCACAAATCTAGATCAATCCAGAGAGATTAAAAAAAAGGACAAATAGGAAATCCTGGATACTTACTTTGTGGGAAAGGTCACACTAAGTGAAATGGTAGAAGAAAATTTATTTTTTGTAAAAGCTTTAAGATCTTGGGTTTTGGTATTTTGTTCAATATGGTGCAGACGGCTACAATTTTCTTATTTATTTCTGTATGCAAGGCTGTTAGTCATACTTTAGGATACAGAAAACCAAATACTTGAGAATTTAAAGATACAGAAAAAACTCCTTTCGTACTTATATTTTGCTGAAAAACTTGAAAAAATTACAAATGACTTGAAGTATTATTTATAAACAGATTATTTTAAAAATAAGCTTTCTGGACTTAATAGAGTAGTGTGACAACAAATATAATATCCTAGAGGCAAGATTTTATTTTTGTTGTGTGTTTTTTTTGTTTGTTTTTTGAATGTGTTATGTCTTAATGTTAACTGATTTTATCCTTTGTTAGAACCAATTGTTATAACAAGTGGTTTTTCTTAGCATTCAAGTAATTTTATTAACATCTTGTTTTTCAAACACAATATCCAAAGAAAGTCACAACAGTTATTGTGAGATAACTGGCATATTAATTAGGGCCTCCTGGTGTGTGTGTGGGTGTGGGTGAACGTGTTTGTGGAGAGAAATGAAGATAGGGACACAGAACAAAAGACAGGGCTTTGAGTGTACCTTTGGAGTTTTTTGTTTGTTTGTTTGTTTGTTTTTAATTTATAAGTGCTTAAATATGTGGTAGATTTAGGTTTTATTACTTATTTAAATGTAACATGTCATATTTCTCTTTGTGAAATATAATATATTTGTATGTCGTAAAGTAACATTTTCTATTTTATTTTAAAGTATTTTCATGTTAGTCTTTTTCATTTCCTTGAAATATTTCAAAGAACATATTCCGAATGCATCTGTGTCAGTTTTGTCCATGCACCTTTCTCAAACGAGGAAATAAAACTGAAGTTTATGATGACCAGAGAGCTTGCTGAAAACAGCTGCACTGCATACTTGTGTGTTTCGCTTGTCAAATGAAGCAGCAATATAGGAAAAATGATAATGTACCCCTCTACTCTTAAGGACAAAACTGCTTCTATTGGGGCCGTTTTAAATTATTAAACACTGTAAACACCATAACGTTAATTATAAGAGGAACAGGCTCTACAAAGATAAATGTGTTTTCAATATGATTCTTAAGAAGGGTACAGTAGAAACCAGTGAATAGAGAGGAAATTTATTTCTGGCAGGACTCTAGACATGGAACTGTGGCTGAACTTTTTACCCTAATTACCTCCTGCTAATGCCTGCAGCGGTCTGGAATCAAAGTGGTGCTTCAGGCCCTGGAAATCCTCTGATGTGGCAAACGTTTGTTGTGTGAGGAGGGTTTCTTAAGAAAAAGCAGAATATTGTGACAGGATTTTAAAAAAATTTCTCAGTTACCACCCACCTCACTTGTTGCCTACAAAAATAGAGTAATTGTTTGCATCTGTGTGTGCTTTTTTCCCCCTAAGAAATAACTGTTATAAATCAATGTGACATAGATCCAGTGAACTGAGGCTTGCTGGAGGTAGGCTTTTTTTTTTTTTTTTTAGTTTCTTCATTTTAAAATCTAGGTTCCAAATGTAAAGAAGGTATTTTTGATAAGTGAGAAGAAATATTCTGCCCATTTTTTTTTTTAAGGAGAATTTGGTTCTTAAAGTATGCTTTTCAAAATGAAGCTAACCACTTTCGTAGAGTCAAACTGTTAACTATTAAATTGCTTAATCTTGGAAGTTGAAATGGGAATTTCCAGTTTCCATTTTTAGCTCTCCCCTTGACTGGGACTAGAATCTTAGAGACGTTTCCCTTTAAATTTTTGAAACTTTACATCATTCCATCTACATCGAAATTTCTGGCTTGTACATATTTTTGAAATAAAGAGAATAAATTTTCTGAAAACCACCTGCTTTTCATTCTTTGCTTTTAAAATCAGTGTTTCTTTACTGTATAGAGGGTAACTACTTTGACCTTGCATTTTATATATTCCAAGACAATCCAAATTTCAATTAGTCTGCCCTTGTTTCATGTGAATGTCTGTGCTAACTTCTTTCTCCAGCTCCAGCCCTTTACTAATCTTAAATACTTTTTAGATAAGTCTTGAAAAACACTAATTGTACTGTTTTGGAATGCAAACAAATTCATGGTTTCACTTGGGTAGAAATTTATTTTGGCAATCTTTTATTCAGGTATTATATGGAAATAGCTTTAATTTGTAAAGGCAGTATATGTTATTAGTTTTTTTTTTGATTCTGGGCAATAAAGAGAACTTTTATTCCTCATATTGAAATCTAAAATTTCTTATAAGATTGTGTCAGAAATTCACATCTTGCTGTGGTTAAGCTGTGGTTACAAATTACTCCAACATAATCTTAGCATTTTGCATTTTGAGTAGTGATATTTTTGCATTGCATCTATGACCATTTATTTAGTAGTTTTATTTGTGAATTATGACTGAGGGTTATTTCTTTGAATTACCAAGTTTCAAAATTATGTTACAAATAATTTAATTTTGTTCAGTACATGTGTTTACAAAAGGTTTTTGATCAGTAAAATGCAATTATATATAAATTTCACTCCTAGGGTATTGAAAATTGTAATTATCCACATTGGATGTAATATATGCATTTTACAACTTTTGCAGTGTCATTTGATTTTCCTTGATCCACCTCCCTGCACAAATCCCTTCGCCATTCCACCTACCTTTACAAGAGCTGTCAAATAAGAAAAATATTTTTTTCTCACTGCTATGAAAAGTAATCTTTTATGGTAATAATAGTGTTAAAACTGGAAAACTACTTACGTTTTACCTGTATATTTTTAGGCATTTGGTACTGTTTCAATTTAATTTATACTTCATTATAAAATAATTTTGCATTTTAAGTCTCATCTGCTTTTTTTTCTATACCTGATACCACATGAAAAAGAATGACAGTGATGTGGCTTTATCACATATTATGTAATTAAAAACATTTAGGTAAAGCGAATATAAATATTCTTCCCAACTTTCCAATGAACATACTCTATAGTATACAAATAATGGTTTTTTGTACTTTAATACGTCAAATTAGAGGAATTAATTCAGAACAATACATATTTAGTTCTCTAAAAAAATAGAAGCAAATGCTCAGATTATCTATTGTCATTTTAAGTATTGAGAAGGGAAGTAAAAGAATAGATCTTTACACATATCCTCTTCTAAAACCTCTCTTGGTACATTTTAGTATTCCTTGATTTTGAGAAGTAGATTTCAAATGTTGCGATGAACTGTAGGTTTTTTTGACATGTATAATAAGTTCGTTTGTATTGATTTCATACGTATACTCAAACTATGCACACTGGTAAAGTTTTAGAGTAATGCTGGAATAACAAAAATATGTGCTTTTACACAGTATAGGGTATTTGGCCTCTGTGCTTACTTGGCAGAAGTTAGTGTAATTAACATCTTTTTTGGTGAATTGAGCAAAATTTTAGTGTTCTCATTTTAAGTATCCCTTGTTTCTCAGTTAAACTGCGGTTATATGTATCTGTTGATATGCAAAATGATCCTGTATATACTTTGTTTATCATAACAGATGAGCAGTTATAAATTAGCTTGCTTTTTGTAGGGAAATAAATCCAAGCAAGATTTTTTTTTTTTAGAGCATTATTACTTCTGCCATAAACAATACAAATTTTAAACTATATTCTTTTTCTATTCAGAGCTTCTTTACAAGAGCATAACTGAAAATTAACTGTGTATATATATATATATATTTTTTTGGGGGGGGCTCCATAATATATTTCTTAATCATTAAGCAAAATTTTAACTTTTAACTTGTCTTTTTTGCCTCTGTTCTTTTGTATCCTTCTATTAGTGGTTTTCCTTATTTTGGAACAAAACGTTTTTTATGCAAAGGAAAAAATATAGGAAGTTACTATAGAAGTTTCTAATAGACTCACTAAATTCCTTTATCTTCCAAAATTATAAAACTGAATAATTTATTAATATTTCTGCTATTATCAATAAAAACTCATTTTCTTTACATAGGATATTACAAAGTGAGTGTTTAGTTTCCTGAATTATTAATTTAAAAGAATACAGTATAAAGTTATGCTATATTTATGGCTAATTATAATATTTGCTATGTAAATATAGGGGCAGATACGTTTTGTTTTTGATTTATTGGAAAACTAATGCAAATGAAGGCAAGGTTGCAGCTTTTAATCTTTGTTATCGTTATTCTCTTTCTGTGTCTAAAAATCACTTTCCTAATCAGTGAATGAATATCAGCAACTTAATATTAAATATTCAATATTTTAAATTATTACTGTTAATAGAAATATTTTTTAATGATATTTTATTGCTGAATATTAAAAAAATTGTGCAGTGAAAGGAATACTAAAGAAAAGCTTTTCTCTATAAAATTTTAGTTGTGTCATAGGATCATCGTATGGGTTAAATGAAATAATGTCCCTAACAATGGCCGGTGTTTATTAGATTCACAATAATAAAAATTACACAGCTGCCACAGATATGGGACTTATTAGAAAAGTGAGATTCATAAAAGGTAGAATAGCAAACATTTTAATATCTTTATTTCAGAAATGGAATTTTGTCAGGTATCTTTTTAATTCATTTAGTCTTCAATTATTTTTTAAAGACCAATTTTCTTAGAGCAGTTTTATGTTCATAGCGAAGTTTAGCAGAAGATAAAAGGATTTTCTACATACTCCCTTCCCCCACTATCAACATCCCTCTTCAGAATGGTACATTTGTTATACTTGATGAACCTGCATTGACATAACATTATCACCTGAAGTTCATAGTTTACATTAGGTTTTATTCTTGCTGTTGTATATTCTATGGATTTGGACAAATATATAAAAACATATCTATCATTATTGTATCACATGGAGAAGTTAATTGATAACAAGTAGTTAACATTGATTAATTCTTTTTTTCTTAATTCTTTTAAGAAATAGTACTATATTCAATATACAACAATAAATATGTTTATTCTTAATGGATTCTTTTAACAAATAGTATTTTGTTCAAAGTACAATAAACAAGATATAGTCTTTACCCTCTAAAGGTTACAGGTTTGAATGAAAGGACTTTATAAGTCTGTTAAATGTACAGATGCCATTAACTGTACCGTTTAGTCCATTTGTGTACATTCTTTCATTTTTAATGTTTTAACATCTCCAAATGATTAAAGGAACATGGAAATAGTCTTAGAGGATTACTGGACAGTTCTTTTTCTTTATTAGAATAAACTAATATGTTTTAAATTCTATTGTCATTGTCCTTGGAAATGTTGGAATTATTGATGTGGGTCATCAATATTATTTACAAATATCTCATGTGTATATTATTATGAATTGTCATATATTATTTTTAGAGTTATATCCTGGTAAAAGCTTTGAAATAAATGTTTTCAATATGTTAGAGTTTTAGTTTTGATAACCTCGATACAGTTATGTACTATTTCACGTTAGATTAGGTTACATAGACAAGTAATTAGAATAAGTTTCACTTGTGCCTCATTAGTCTAATTAAAACTAGTTGAGGTTTTAAAATGTTTGAATTCTTATTGATTTTTGTTGATTTATTTATTTAGGATAGAGGGCAGATCCCTGGATTTTTAATTTAGGAGAGATTATTTGACAGGCCGACCAATTTGCACTTTCCGTTATTAGGAAATGAGACTTGATAATTTTTTGAAGACTTGGGAGATTTTGTTTTGTTTTCAAATGACTGTACCTTAACCTTGTATTCCTTTTATCTAGTGGAAATTTTACCTTTCTTAGCAGATGTCAGAAAAATTGAGCAATTTAGATTTAGATGGCGAAACTAATTAGAAAATATATGTATTTAATAAATGGATGTAACAAAAGATGGCAAACTAGCAGTTCCCAACATTCATAAATTTGTTTAAGCCCTTTTCTATTCAGCAGATTTCTATACCTCCTACTTCACTAGACTTTAATCCAATCTCTTTGGAATTGCCATAGATTCTTTCTCCCCTGCCTCTAAACTGACCTATGCCTATATTAGAAAGGAATACTTACTTTTGTGTAATGGATATGATCACCTAACATTTATTTCTGCAGGGGAGATGACTGGCAAACATACGTTCTTTCTTATGTTCAATCTTTAAAAAAAAGACTTCAAATACACGTTTCAAAATATATTAATTTTCAAAATACATGAAGCAGTAATACAGCTGAAAGGGAAATAGAGAAATCAACAATTAAAGTTAGAGGTTGACATTTCTCTTTTAATAACCGATGGAACAAGTAGACAGGTTATCAGTCAGGATATAGAAGACATGACTACAATATCAATTTGACTCAACTCATAATTATAGAATACTTTATCCACATACTTTTAAGTTCACATAGAATATTCACCAAGACTGATCATGTGCTGGATGATAAGGCAAGTCTCAATAGATTATGTTTTATAACCACAATGCAGTTAAATTAGAAATCAACAAACATATCTCTGGAAATTTTGTACAGTGTTTGGAAATTAAATGTTGAGTTAAACAGAAATCATGAGAAAATAGAACAGAATTTGAACCGAATTATTAAAAAACCTAACAACCAAAAATTTGAGATATAATGGAAGTAAGGACAAGAGGGATAGTTATAGCACTAAATGCTCACATTTGTAAAAAAGAAAGATCTAAACTTTTCACCTTAAGAATTTAAGAAAACAAGGAGAAAGTTAACCTTAAATAAGTAAAAGAAGAAAGTAATAAATTAAATCAATGAAATAAAACAAAATCAATTTAGCCAAAAGCTAGTTCTTTGAAAACACAATAAAAATGATAACCTTTTAGTGAGGCCGATCAAGAAAAACAGAAGACAGAAATTGCCCATACCAAGAATGAACGAAGGGGCATTACTACAGATCTTATGAACAGCTTTTATCTTTGAAATTTATATGAAACAAACAAGTAGAAAAACTAAGTCAGTGAAAAGTTATTGGTAAGTGAAGAACAATTTGTAAAATACTGTTGCCATGTAACAGTTGACAATTGTAAACAAATATTTCACAATTTTTTTTATAATTTAATAAACCAATTTTCTCTATGAAAGAAGAGCACAAAACAAAGTACAAGAACTCAGGGAAGGCAGGGTGACATAATAGGAGAGATATGACCTATGGGAAGAAATAGATGGGAAAACTCCCACAAATACGTTGCAGAAGAAGAAATTGGAAAGTATAGAAGGGAGAATAGATAGAAAACTGAAAAAAAAAATGAAAGCTTGAGCAAAATGGGAAGAAAATTAGAACATTTGCATAGTTTTCAAATAAGAAAGGGAAGGAATTATTCAGTAGTGTAAATGTCAAAAACCAGAATGGTTAATCTCAAGATACATAATTGTAGAGTTCCTGAAGTTCAGGAACTCAGGCTTACTTCACATTCCCTCACAACTGAAGCAAATACTATAAGGCCCGAGAGAAAGACAATATAAAGAAGCTCAGTTACCCTAGAAATAAAAATCTATAGATCAGGGGTCAGTGAAGTTTTGTTTGCCATATATGAAATGTTTTAAATTTAGCGGAACATATAGTTTCGGTGGCAACTACTCAACACAGTCTTAGAAAATAAAGAAATAAATGGGTGAGGCTGTGTTCCAATGAAACTAGCAATTGGTGGGTGGATTTGGGACATAGTTTGCTGATCTCTACAATACAATAAAATTGTTGAAAAGTTTTTCTAATAAAACTTTAAGTGCTGTATTTATGAATGGTTTTTAGTGGATAAAGATTGTGTAGACATAGTGGAAAATAGCATTATAAATTTGTAAATTATGTATATGTTTATATTATTTACATAGGGATATATGAAGTAAACTGCAGATTTTTCTTGTTCCCCATAATGTCTTCCATAATTTGCATTTTCTCATTGCCTTTGTTTTTTATTGTGGTATATTAAACATTTTAACTTCATATTCTATTCTTTTATTAAATACGGCTAGTTATTTTGAAATCTCCTTAAAGGTAGAGTATTTCTAACTCATCTTTGTATTCCATTGCAAATAATAAAAACTCGTTTTAAAAAATCTAATGTAGTATGTCTTTGGCTGCCTTTCATGTAGTATGTGAGATGAGGATACCTATCAAAGAACATCTGATTTCAACCCCAGTTTTAACGTTATCTTCTGTGTTTATCTGGAGATGTTACTCCTTCATGCCTGGTTACTTCCCCTTGTAGAAGCTTCACTACTACCACTCTCTCAACTTGTGCGAGTGTTGGAGGGTTTAATTATCCAGTGTTTATTCAGAACTTTGCAGAAGAAAAATGTTATTATTAACTAGGTTGATCACAAATTTAGCTTTTAATATGGTTAAGTTTCCATTTTCTTTGCTTTTTCTTTTTAATTACTTAATAAAAAATGCAACGAACTGGCTTTTGTTCTTTAGGAGCTGAATAAGAATACCAATAATGTAATTCTATCAAAAATTTTCCTCTTATATTTAAAGGATTAGATTCAGTAACACATGTTGAAGGTTGTGCAGCTTTTTCCCATTTAAAAATAAGTGTTTCCATGCTTCTTGCAATTTGTGGTAGATTTAAAATGTCTTTGCTATTTTGTGTTTCACTTATACATGCACATTCTTGGAAAATGTCACTTTCTCAAATACTTTGTTCCGCTTTTCCTAATTTTGGTTCAATCTGTTAAATATCATGAATAAAAATAATAAAAGTCTTTGTAAAGGAAAATGGTATTAATGTTTAGAATTTTCAAATCATAAAAGCCATATTTCACATTGCTTTAACATGATGCTCATTGTATTGCATTAGAAAAAAATTATTTTGAAAACATTGTCCGGGGTAAGAAATGGCTATGAGTCTAATAAAATACATGAGTGTAAAGAAAAAAAAAAGTTAAAAAAAATTCACCATAGACTCTGAGATTAAAAATTTGAGTATTTTCGATAATTTATAAATTTGAGTTTAGGAGTTTAATTTAATATTGTATTCTTTGTAACACTTCCCCCTGCCCCATAAAGCATATAGATAGTGTTGCATATATCTCATATCCCATTTTTAGGTGGTGTTTAAATTTCAAAGATAAAGTGTAAGGTTCACCATCATTCCCTCAGGCATTATTAAAAAAATGCCGACATACTCAACAACATACTAAGTCTTCACAAAAGGCCCAAGATACCTAGATTATTTCTTATTCTCTAGATGCTAATAACCTTGTATTTTTTACGTAGAAAAGAGATTATTCTTCCATGGAAAGGTGCACTTCACTGTACATACCTAAAGATCTCACTTAATTCTTATTCTAAATCATGCTCCTTTTAGTGGTTCGTTCGACTAGACTTCACTGTACTGTTGACTTTTTCCTTAAGTAGTAATTGTTGGATCTGAAACAGACGGTCAGAATATTTTTCCCATGTTAACAACTTGTACAGTATTATTTGTATATAAAACGAAGTAATGGATTGAGAGTTCTGATGATCATTCATCCAAATGATGTGGTTATATAATTTGGTCAAACCTTTTGGCTGTGCAACCTCATTTCATTAGGAACAAATTACCGACGTAACTTATAAAAATTAAAATAACATTTTTAATTTAAAGTGCTTAGTGCTCAGTAGTTTTTTACTTTTATTATTTTGTAAACTGTCTCTGTTGTCTTAATAAAAGTAAGTTAGAATACCAACAATGTTAAGATGTTACAGAAGAACCTGAGAAATAGAAGCCCATTCAGATTTGTTTTAGAATAGTTTATATTGGTAAAAAACTTTTAAATTATTTAAAAGTGTATTAGTTTAACATAATTGTTCATTTACTACTTTATAGAAAGAAATGAATAGTAAACAGGAAATTATAACTTTAGTTACAATGCTGAAATTTAATTTTTAAATATAGTTAATGAAAGGCAATCTGATGTTATTTTGGCAAAAGGACAGACTTATATTTCCATTAAAAAATTCTTCTGGTCTTTGGAATTGCACTGAATCTAAAGAACATTGTGTGCAAATGAGGGAATGGGTGTGTATTGATTATCTATTTCTGTGTAATAAATTAGGACAGACTTAATGTCTTAAGACAACAGACATTTATTATCTCCTAAGTTTCTGTGAGTCAGCAGCCAGGTACAGTTTAACTGAGTCCTTTACCTTAGGGTCTTACAAGACTGCTGTCAGGGTGTCAGCCTAATTGGGTTTTTATCTGCAGGCTTGACTGGGGGAGTATCTATTCCTAAACTTACTCAGGTTCATTTCATTGTGGCTCTAGGTTTGAGGGCCTTTGTGTGACGCTGGCTATGTGTTGGAGGCTATTGACAGTTCTTTGGATGGGGGCTTCCTCCACCTTGCTGCTTACTTCATCAGGACAAGGAGTCTCTAGTGATGATCTTTAGTGAGGATGGGGACTAGTGAATTGAAGGGGGCACGAGGAGCATTTCTGAGGTAGCGGAAATATATTTTTCTACATGGGTAGACTTACGTATCTATTTATCTACTTTATGAAAATTTACCATGATGTTCACCTTAGATGTGTACATTCTTCTTTATGTGTGTTTACTTGAGTATTTCTTTATTTAAAAATAATTATAAAATGTAAAACAACCGTGAATAACTTAGATTTTTCAACATATGCTTTTCTACTTTGGAAATAATTCGCTGTTCAATATGAGTCATTATCAGAAGTGAGTGGTAGATATATTCTACCACTGTTTAACCACAGATCTTTGGATAATAACCTTTTAAAATAGGAGATCTTTTGATTGCAAAGGAATTTCAGTTTTTTGGTAGTGGAAACCATACTGCATTTGGCAAATTCATTAGGAAACTTGTAATCATTGATAAAGTAAGGCTACTGCTTCATAACATATCATGTATAGTGGTATGGGCTCCTATTACTCTGGTGTTAACTTCTGGCGCTGAAATACTGCCTGCTTATTTGACAGTAGAACATAGAAAATATGTTAAAACGATTTTCCTCAAATTTCTCTTTGGTACACTGACCATAGGTAGTTCCATGCCCTTTGATAAAGTAAGGCTACTGCTTCATAACATATCATGTATAGTGGTATGGGCTCCTATTACTCTGGTGTTAACTTCTGGCACTGAAATACTGCCTGCTTATTTGACAGTAGAAAATAGAAAATATGTTAAAACGATTTTCCTCAAATTTCTCTTTGGTACACTGACCATAGGTAGTTCCATGCCCTTTGACTTTATTTCTCAGTGTTTCACCTACTCTGTGGAATTTGATCCTCTCTGACTCCTCCACTTTTGTGTTCTCTTTCTCTTTTTCTTAATTTACCGTCATACTACTGTTATATATCTGTAACCATCATGGCACATTGTGCACTGTTTACAGGTTTATTCTGTCACCAAAAGAAACCAATATTCCCAGGTCTTATCTAATTCTTCCTCTCTAATCTTCACATACTTCTGCAGGCAGGGCTGCATACCCTTTCATACGACCCACTTATCCTTTTTCTTTACTAGTTTTCTTTATTCATATTATTCATCAATACCTATCATTTGGTTTATTTCACTTATTTATCTGTTTATATCTGTCTTCATTTACTAGAGTATGCTCAATGAGAAAAAGAATTTGGCCTGTTTTGTTCAGAGCGTGCAGCACAGAGAAAACAATGCAAATTTATCAAATGAATAAGTTAATGAAAAATAAAAGGCAGTAATTCTCTTCTGTTATTCTGAGAATAAAACTTAATTTTGACTTTTGTTTTTTGTTTATTGTTTACTTTCATATTGCTCTACAATTTTATTGCTCAACTATTTTAGATATGTGATATATGTGGTATTAGGATATACCACCGTCACCTGTAATCCTCTAGCCTAGGAATATAGTTAGTTTTTCTTTTGATTTTGTTATTTTTTTTGAAGCACTATGGCGTGTCTCCATATGACTACAGTTTTATACTTTATGCCAGTCTGTA
Source organism: Pteropus vampyrus (assembly GCF_000151845.1). Taxonomy (NCBI): domain Eukaryota; kingdom Metazoa; phylum Chordata; class Mammalia; order Chiroptera; family Pteropodidae; genus Pteropus; species Pteropus vampyrus. The sequence continues at coordinate 431,153 of NW_011889042.1, forward strand.
AATTGCATGTCTTTGCATCTCATACCTCCTCTGGTCTAACTAAGAGGAGGGCCTGGGTAGTAAAGAGCGTAGCCTTTTAAGACTGCTAACTTTTCATGGGATGGTGAATGGGACATTCTCATTAAGCTGATTATGGCTGGCAGATCCTTTCATTGAGCTGATGGGTAAAAGTATCGTGAAATTTCAAAGGAAGAAGCAAGTACTTCAGTCTGGGAGGATATATCATTGTAGTCAGTCTGAAAAATTGTTGAGATGTAGGTGTCGAGATGGGGATAGAATAGAGCTAGGTCATAGAGGACCATGAGTAAAAGTCACTAATGGTATATGGACTAGAGTAGAAGTTGTATGAAGAGAATGGAAATTAAATATTAAAAAAAATTGAGTCCATATCACACACAGCTTTATTTGCTTAGATAAAAGGTTAAACTTTATTTTATGGCAATGGGATATCATAGATAATTTCCGAAACTGGAATAAATGGTCAGAGACATCATTTAGGAAGATTAGTATAAGAGGGTTGATTTTTAAGTTTGTAACTTTTGACTGTGATATAATGGAGCAGATTAAAATTCCTATGCTAATTCTTAATCGTGAGACAGCTCGTTATACCCTATTTCTGAACATCTTGTTTTTTCTTCAGCTGCTCTGATTACCCCTTTATTCAAAAACATTTATCGATGATATACCATATTCTAGGCACTTGCCTAAGGTATGAAAAATGAATATGTCTCCAGTGCTTAAACAAGATTGCAGTCTGTTTGAGACTTAAAAATAAATAATTTTAATAAAGCATTAAAAATATAATATTTAAAAAATGTCATTGTTCCCAAGGTTCCATTTTCTGTTCTGTTTTTTTGGTTGTATGTTTCTTGCTTCTCCCTTTCTGCTCATTTATCAGCTTTTTTTATCAGTATGGTTGAGCATATAGACATAGATGCTCCCACTGACCGTCTCGTTTAATAGTACAACCATGTTCCTCAGACTGAATAACATGTATCCATCATTATTGTAGCATGCAGAGTATTTTCACTGTCCTAAAAATCCTCTGTGATCTGCCTCTTCATTCCTCACTCCTCCCCTACCCTTGGCATGTACTGACCTTTTTAATGTCTTTGTAGACATGCCTTTTCCAGAATGTCATATAGTTGGAACTTCATTCCCTTTTAAGGTCAAATAATTACATTGTATGTGTATACTACAATTTGTTTATACATTCATTAGTTGAGGGATGTTTCCACTTTGTGGTTATCATTAAATAATGCTGATATGAATGTTTATGTATATGTTTATGTTTGGACATATGTTTTCATTTCTCATGGGTATACACCTAGGAGTAGAATTACTGGGCCATATGGAAATTCTATGTTTAGCTTTTTGAGGAGCCACCAACCTGTCTTCCACAGTGGCTGCACCATTTACATTCCCACCAGCAATGAACCAAGGTTATACTTTCTCTACATCCTTACTGACACTTGCTCTTTTTCACTTGTTTTATTATGACCAGCATAATTGGTGTGAAGCGTGTCTCATTGTGGTTTTGATTTGTATTTCACTAATGACTAAGGATGTTGGGCATCTTTTCATATGCTTGTTTGCCATTTGTATGTATTCTTTGGAGAAATTTCCTTTGCTCATCTTTTAATTGAGTTGTCTTATTGTTGAATATAAGAGTTCTCAATATATTCTGGTTACTAGACACTTATCTGATATTTGTTTTGCAGATATTTTCTCATATTTTAGGATGTCTTTCCTCTTTTTTGACAATGACCTTTGATACACAAAATTTTTAAATTTTATTTTTATTTTTATTTTTTATTTTTCAATTAGAGTTGACATTCAATATTATTTTATATTAGTTTCAGGTATAAAATTTTTTTATATTGATGTAATCCAATTGATCTATTTTTGTTGTTATTGTTGCTTGCTCTTTTGGTGTCATATCTAAGGATATTGCCAAATCCAAGCACACACACACACACACACACACACACACACACACACACACACACACTATTTATTTATTTATTTATTCATTTAATATTTTATTTGTTTTTTCCCCCCTTCCCCTCTTCCCCCCTCTCCTCTGGTAACCACTAATCCATTGTCTATGTCCATGAGTCTCTGTTTGTCCTGTTCATTTGTTGCTTTTAAGTTTATATCCCACATATAAATGATATCATGTAATTTTCAACTTTTTCTATCTGGCTTATTTCACTTAATATGATTATTTCAAGGTCCATCCAAGTTGTTGCACATGGCAGTATTTCATCTCTTCTTATTGCTGAATAATATTCCATTGTATACTCCTATATTTTTTATAAGAGTTTTATAGTTTTATAGTTCTTATATTTAGGTCTTTAGATCTATTTTGAGTTAATATTTATGTAGGATATGAGATAGGAGTCCAGCTTCATTCTTTTGCATGTGGACTTAGTTTCCCCAGCACTATTTCTTGAAATGTACTGTTCTTTTCCCATTTAATGGACTAGGTACCTTTTTGAAGAATTAAGTTATCATAGATGTATGGATTTATTTCTGGACTCTGAATTCTATTCTATTGTTTTACTTGTGTAATGTTATGTCGGTATAACAGTGTTTTGATTAATGTAGCTTTGTTGTAAATTTTGAAATTGGGAAATGTGAGTCCTCCAACTTTGTTCTTTTTCAATATTGTTTGCCTATTTGGGGCTCCTTGCAATTCCATTTGCTTTTAGGTTGGCTTTTCACTACTGCGGAAAAGGCTATTGGAATTTTGATAGAGATTGCATTGTGATTAGAAATGGAATCGGTTCCTTCCTTCCTTCCTTCCTTCCTTCCTTCCTTCCTTCCTTCCTTCCTTCCTTCCTTCCTCCCTCCCTCCCTCCCTCCCTCCCTCCCTCCCTCCTTCCTTCTTCTTTTTTTTTTTTTTTAAGGGCCTGATTTCTTAATTTCTATTTTGGATTGATAATTGCTGGTTTATGCATGTTGATCTCATATCCTATAACTTGCCTGAATTTATCAGTTTTAATACTATTTTGTGGATTCTTTGGGATTTTCTATATAGGATCACGTTGTCTGTGACTAGTGATAGTTTTACTTCTTTTGCAATATAGAAGCTTTTCATTTCTTTTTCCTACCGAATTGCTTTGGCTAGATCTTTCAATACAGTGTTGACTAGCAGTATTGAAAGTGAGCATCCTTTTCTTGTTCCTGATCTTAGGGAGAAAGTAGTCTTTTGCTATTGAGAATAATGTTAGCTATGGGTGTTTCATAAATGCTCTTTATCATATTTGGAAATTTCCTTCTATTACCGGTTTCCTGTGTGTTTTTATCATTAAAGAATGTTGACTTTTGGCAAATGTTTTTTCTGTATCAGTTGAGATGATCATTGTGTTTTTCTCCTTTATTCGGTTAATGTGGTGTTGATTGTTTAAGAATTTATTGTTTAATTCCACATATTTTTGACCTGGTGATTGTTTAAGAGGTTATTGTTTAATTCCACTTATTGGTGAATTTCCAATTTTCCTTCTGTTTTTGCTTTATAATTTCATTCCATTTTGGTTAGAGAGATTGTTTTCATTATTTTTAAATGTACTGAGACTTTTTTGTGGTTAACATATGGTACATCCTTATAATGTTTTGTGTGTACTTCAGAGGAAAGGGTATTCTGCTTTTGTTGGGTTGAATCTTCTGTAATTTGGTTACGTTTAGTTGATTTATAGTGTTGATCATAAGCTGTTTTAATTTTTCTTCATTCTTTTTTTATTCTGCTCTTCTGATTTGTAATTTCAGTTGTCTTATTTTTTGTGGCACTGTTTATATTAGAGTACAAAGTAAAAGCTTGTTTCACATCTGTATATTTTAGTATAACATGTGTCCTTCCTGTGATGGGATATGCATATAGCTGATGTTATGGAGAGCTTTCTCATCAGCCTGCCCATGATGAAAATTAAGATTGTCTTGCTGTGTCTCAGAAATGGCCAAGGCTTTTAAAAAGAGAAAATAGAGAACAAAAGGATATGTCAGGCGTGTACACAACTGTGTTATTGGCAGATAACGTGACTCCTTTATGAATGTGTGACCTTCTCAAAACTCTTATTTTAAAGAATTACTTTTTCTATTATGCATTGACTAAGAGGTTCTTTCCACATATAAATAGAAGTTTTAGTTCTATCAAGTCTTGTTCTGTCAACTCTAAACTGAGCCTTGATAGCATTTGTTTTGTCTACTTCTATTGAAGGCTTTCTGCAGGAAGAATCTCAGTTGTGACATTGTATGGATGCCAGTGAAATGATCAGAATTCAAGTTTCTAGTGTACCAGTAGTTATAATGAGCTGCTAATTGAAGGTGACAAGCTGTTTTTTCCTTCCCAGCTGGTCTGGCAAAATGTTAGATTTCATTCATTATTAACTCATTGCTTCTCAGCAGAGGACTAGTTTAATTAGTTGGGAACATTAAGAAAAGAATTTTTGCCTTGTGTCAGTTTTGGAGATTGAAGTTCAGGTTTTACTAGGACTCCTGCCCCCCGTCCAGTTTTGCCAATTGTATACAGTTGTGAAGTACCCAACATAATCCAGACACAGCAACATTTCTATCACCCCAAAAGATTTCTCATGCCATTTTGCATTCTGTAGTTTCCCCCCTTCTCTGGTATGCTTCCTATTATAGTTTTGCTTTTCTAGTTTTTCAGTGACAGGGACTCATACAGTATGTAAACTTTTATGTCTGGCCTTTTTTTTCACTTCATAATGGTTTTGAAGTTTATTTCTGTTGTTGTTTTAAATTGCTGAGAAATATTCTGTTGCATCAATATATCACAATATATTTATCCATTCACTTAGTGATTGATATTTTACTTTTTTTGTTATTATGAATAACAAATTACAGATTTTTGGGGAACCACCATAATGTTTTCTGTAATGGCTGTACTAGTTTACATTCCTAGCAGTGTACAAGTGTTCTCTTTTCCTTTACATTATCACCATTTATTTTTTATTTTTTGATAATAAACATTCTAACAGGTGTGAGTTGATATCTCAGACTACGTTAATTATTGTAGCTTATTAACAAGTCCCAGACACATGAAGTTCTCCAATCACACGTTGCACATTTTCATAAAGATTTTAAAATTAGCTTGTCATTGTTGAATAGGATGATAACAGCAGTTTTACCTTGTTCATACTATTTTGGGAGAAGTTTTTGTTCTTTTTTGTAGATGCCCTTCTTAAGGCTGAAGAAGTTCCATTCAAAAATCTTCCATTTCTGGGATAAACTGCATCTGGTTTTGTAGTGCTGAATTGGATTCGTTTATGTTTTATTGAGGAATTTTTATGTATATTCAGGAGACACAGAGATATAAATGTATCTGTAGTTTCTTGTGAAGTATTTATTTAGTCTTCAGGGTTAGTGGTCTCATAAAATAATTTGAGAAGCTACTCTTCTTCTACCTTCTGGAAGAGTTTGTGGGATATATAACCTTTTTTGTTTAAATGATTGATAGAATTTACAAATTCCGTTTTTATTAAATTTTGCTTGCTCTTTTCCTAATTACTAAAAGTTAAAACATTTAGTGTCAAGAACAGTCCTAATTGCTATACCTTTATGATATAAATCTTATGTGGCATGTATCTCCATATACATGTTAGAAGGAGGTCTCATTCCTGATTAGAGTTGAACTTCATCAATTTAGAAAATCTGTAAGCCTATGGTATATACTTCTGTTTCTGTCTTGTTTTGTTCTTTTCTGTATAAATATATTGAAATCTTTTCTTGGATCTATTCCAAGGTATTCAATATTTTCATATATTCAATATGTGATATTGTTTTAAAATTTTACTTTAGAACTATTCTTAATTTATAAAAACACAGGTGCTATCATATCTAGTGACATTCATAAATTTATGTTACTTTTAATGGTTTGTCTTTATTGTGGGGTTGTCTCTATATATTTCTACTTACATGTTTCTATTATTGGGTTTTATACTTATACAATTAAGTTATCAACAAATAATGACAGCTTTATTTCGTCCTTGGAGTAATTTCTTTTCGTACCTTTTGAACAGGACCTTCCAAACTACGTTGCATAGAAGTGGCAATAATGAGTATTCTTGCCTAGTTCCTGATTTTAGGGTGAAAGCTTTCAGTATTTTACCATTACATGTAATTGCTAGTTATTGTTTGCTAGTTTTAAGGTTGTTAACTTTTATCAGATTAATGAATAGGTTTTTAATTTTAACAGATGCTTTTCAGCATTAATTGAGATAATCTTACAATTTTTCTTTTCTGTAGTAGTAATTTAGTGAGTACATTTCATTGTTTTTTCTTCCTCTAATTTTGCATTCCTGAAATGAGTTGATTAGGATATATTATGATTTCTTTTCATAGTTCAACTCAATTTGCTTATATTAATAAGGGGTTTTAAGATTATGTTAATAAGAAAATGTAGAGTTTACCGGCCTTCCTATTTTTTTGAAAAAAATTAATGGTATTTGTGTTTTTTTTTTTTAGCACTAGCCCACCTTACTGTTGTGTAGATCTATACTCACTTCGTACTGGGGAGATGGTCAAGTCTATTCAATTTAAAACACCTATCTATGATCTCCATTGCAACAAGCGGTAAGCATTTTTTCCCGTGTTTCTTGTAAAAGGTAACATGTGGGCATGTAGAGTTCTACCAATGTCATTGACTATCTTTGATTTTTTTTTTAAAGTTATAAAAACATCTGAATTCTGCCAAATGGACTAGCTCTTAAGATTTCTTAATGTTTTCAGATTTCCAGTCTTAATCCATTAATGATTTGTGAATTAAGTTTAGTGACTTGTAACCATTTTAAAAATGAAATGGAAAAGAATAGGAAGTATCTGAGCAAACATCCAAAGATTATGAGGAATGATTTTATACGTATCACATAACTTTCAAAAATATATGATGTATGTATTTCTGTGTGTTTACTGGTTTATGATGTGGAATGTGAGTTTCCTTTTAGCATTAATCAAAATAAACATATTTCTGAACTGCAAAAGAGGGTTTTCCCCCCTCATTCCTTCAGACTTTAAAATTGAACTAACACAGGGACTAGATAGATTTCCCTTCATTAAAATCTATTTTGTTAAAATCTCTAGGAGAATTTTCAGATCTGGATGGAATGTCCACCTGATGTTCTATAATGAAGAATTAATTTATATAACTACAAAATATTAATGGAGAAAGGGACCTTAAGAATCTTCTGTTACTTAACATTTTACTTTGAAATTTGAGCAAACTGAAGTCCTAATATGGTAAATATCTTGATCAAAGTCATGGATGCAAATTATGTGTTCCATGGATGGCATCAGAAAGCAAGCACATGAACACAAAAAATGAAATACTTTGTGCTGTGTCAATATAAAATAATTTTCATAATAAAAGACTCAAGTTAGATTTTAAAGGGATATTTCAAAAAGTGACTCAGAAAAGTTGAATGTAAAGGGAAGGGTAAATAAACCCGATAGATACAAACTAAAGAACACATGGGTTTTGATATTAATGATAAAAGTATTTGGAAAACATGAAGTACGTAGGACAAAGAAAAGCTGTTCAATGATAGAATGCAATTCATAATGAAGACCTAATTATTATGCATATTTATACTTCAAATAAGATTAAACTTAAAATTACAAGAAATGGGAGAAACACTTATATTCTTCCTTATAATTACATTATAAATAGGATAATGTAATTATCCAATGACATATCAAATTATTCAAAGCCAACATTTATTGATTGGGCGAGTCCAGTAGATAGTATATTTTACCTGGAAAACTATAATGGTCTTCTTCAAGTGTTCTTTGTATTGTCACAAAGTGGATTATGTATTTTTTAGACAAAGAAATTTGAACACATTTGAAAAGGGAGAGAAGTACAAATATGATTTTTGAATCACAATTTATTTGTATTACAAATACATAAATATATTAGAAAACAGGAAAAGTGAAGTTACATTTCTAAAAAAGTATTTCTTACATTATTTAAAATAACTTCTACAAAGGTTATGCAGGGCAAAATTGTTTTTTTCTCAACTCTACACTTGTTCCAAATACTGTGTTTCTGGATGATGCTCATCAAAGTACAGTTAGGATCGACCTTTCTTACAACAAATGTTTAGTGTTTATTTTTTTTTAATTTTGGCCATGAAATAATGAATGTACTTAATATTTTAATATAAATGACTTTGAAAATTAAGATGGTTTACTTTTCATAGTTAGTATGCTCATCCTAAGTAATGATTATGAAACTTGAAAGTAGGAATAAAAACAGAGTGATTTATGAATATGAAATGTCATTAGTGAAAGATAGAAATGAAATTCTAGGATATTTCCTTGATGGTAGCAAAGGTTCATATTGTGCTTTTATTTTTTAAAAAGAAAAACTATATCAAGATATGTTTCAATAAAAAAATCTCTTGATTTGGATACATTATGTAATTTTTTTAGAATTGATTTTCCAGTGAGAAATAGAATCAGCTCAGATGTGGTGAAGGTTAGAAGAAAAGCAATAATGTGGATTTTAGGATACTGTTTAGATTTTGTTCTATAAAATGTCAAATCTGATTCACCAGATTTTTCCCTGGTTAATTTTGCATTTGAGTTTACAAATCAGATGTGTGCCATAATTAGTCTTTTGAACTTACCAATATAAATTAAAGCTTCCTACTGGAAATAGTTTTGTATATTGCTATGTTTTGGAGAAGGACTACTGGATTACATGAAAACCTTTTCATGTCTGATTTGTGTCTTCTGCATTTTTCCCTTATTTGAGCTTGTCACCTTACTATGGATTCCCTAAGCCTTTTAACCTGGGTCTGATGTTTGGTTAGTTTCTTATGTTAAGTCCCAGAACAGAATCATTTATTGTGTTGTCGGCTGTGTTAAGGATTAATAAAACGTTCATGTTAAATACAACATTCCCCATAGCCATCATTAATATCTGTTACTCAGATTTACTTACCCCAAATTTTGAAAAATATGATATGAGTACGTTAAATATTGAACAACAATTAAAATATTTTGCTTTTAAAAATAACTTTGAAATTTGGCTATTTTTAATAATGTCCTGCAATGAACAGTACTCTAAAATGTAGTTTATAAAATAACTTCATTTGGCATGTATTTTAGGAATTTTGGTTTAAAAATTTTTTTATAATTAAGTAATTTTCCTAATTATTTATAAATCTTGGGCTCTGGGTGAAATATAGTTTATAATAAGTCTGACTAAATTTTAATGTATTGGGTCAATCAGAAATAACTCATTTTCAGTGAATATTGGTCTGAGTTTTCTTTTTTTTAATTTTGTGTTGGGAAATTCAGCAATCATTTTAAGTAACAAATTACATAAGTTCATTTTATGTTTAATTCCATGATTTGAGCCAGCAGTGGAAAAACACTTTACGTAAATAGCCAGCAGTTTATCGACTCATCCATTCTTAATGAAGATAAATTTGATTTATAATGAGTGAAGATAAAATTTTGTTTAGAAGAAAAAAATTTTCGAAATGTGGTTTGTTCTCCTGTCACTATTCTTCCTCTAATCATGTCTATCTTTATTATTAAGAATTTTGTGGTTATATTTTTACATTTTATGAGGCAGATGTTTCTAGTCTAGATATTATAAGAAACGTGTGATTTTAAAAATTGCATTGGTAGATACTTGTTTAAATCTACGTGGTTTAACTTATTTATGATTCAGTGTATAGAACTTCACCTTTATATTTTCTTTTGTGTTTTTTCCCTCTAATTTTAGGATCCTCGTTGTAGTCTTACAGGAGAAAATTGCTGCCTTCGATAGCTGTACTTTCACAAAAAAATTTTTCGTCACAAGTATGTACCAACTTGGATATTTCCTATCATATGCATTTGAGTTTATACTATTTACTTGATAGGACCTGCAAACTAATTGTAATGATAATATCAGTATTTTCTGGTTATTCATTGTTAGGATAGTCCTGTGTTTCTGTGGATGTCTTGTTTAGTACTATAATTTTATGGTATGTATTTTCAACTGATAACACGTTTTCTTCATGTTACTAAGCAAGTCTCGTGCCATATTGCCTCAATTTCTTCTTATACATTCCCTGTTAGTATTTGATTGATTTAGATTCATGTAGCTATGTTGTACTTTCAAAGCAGTTGTTAAATTAATTACATAACATACTTGAGGAGCTAACTGAATTATTGTACATGAAAGATTTGAAACTGGGTGAAATGTGTTCGTTTCTTTCTCTCCCTCCTTCTTTCCCCCACCTCCCACGACTTCTACTACTGCCCAGAAGTGCAGAAATAAGCATAGAATATAAACACACACACACACACACACACACACACACACACACACACACACAGGGGAGGGAGAGCAGAAGGGAGTGAGAGAAAGAAATTTTTTTTTTAAAGAGATTAGCTCATGCAATTGTGGGGCAGGCAAGTCTAAGGTTTGTAGGGCAGGCTAATAGGATGGAAATTCTAGCAGGAACTGAGTCTGAAGGAAGTCTGGACTTAGAATTCTTTTTCCAGTACAGTCTAGTAAAACAATAGTTTTCACTCTTTTATGTTTTAACTTCTGCAACTCACCATCGAAGCTATAGTTGTTTTCCCAGAGAGTCTTATATGTATGTGCTGCAGACATAGTTCTGTTGGAACAGATTTCAGTTTTGTCATGACTAGGGAATCTCAGTCACATTGCTGCATCTCCTGAAATGTCACAACTACTTATGCACTTACTCATCAGGTGTTTACCTAATATCTGCTATGATTAAGCACTATATAGTAGACATTATTCCTTTCTGGTAAGTGTTCATGTTCTTGATATAATTAATATATTGTAGTTTATATGTAATTACATGTATTATATACTATATGTTATGCTGTGTATAATAATTCATAGCTTATCATTTTGTAGACTATGAAGAAGAATATGACAACTTATCTTTTTGAGTTTGTAATCATTCTCTCATAGATTTACAAAGATTATAATGGAGATCATGTCCTTCGAGATTTTCATTTTCTCACAAAGGCTAACGTACACCATTCCCAAATTTACGTTAGTATCTCTAGCACCTAGGACATTGGCTAGCACAATGTAGGCTCTCATTAAATAGTTCTTGAATGGATGAGTACATCAACCCATTTATCAGTCACTTATTTTATGCTGATTAGAAATTTATTAATGCTTTAATAGTTATTAAATGTAGATAACTAGACAGGATCTTCTATTGTTATATGTTAAATAAATTAAAACTTTTTTGTAAGCATATAATTGTTAATAACATCTCCAGTCACAAATGTATATACATAATATGGGAAGCTTTGTATTATATATTACGTGGCCTGTTTTAGCATTAATTTTTTTCTTATAAAGGTCTTATGTACTAATACAGGTCTTATGTACTAACATATTATATTATATTTGTTTTACTTATTATTATAATTAAAACAATTAGAGAAATAGAACCCATCTAAGGAACCATATGTAAATCTAACCATTTCTTCCAAGTATGTGGAGTAAATGGTGGGGGGTAGAATCAAAAGAGAGTTTGAGCATTTCAGTCAGATGCACCTGCTAGGTTTTCCTGAGCATTTGCCTTTACATCTTATCAATAGTCTTCTGTTGTTCATCGTTAATCAAAGATATGTGTGCATTGATTTCTGCAAAGTCTCTTTTCCGACTCTTATTTAATTTCATTCTTAGAGCCTATATTTCTTGGTAGCCTCTTTCACTTTTAAAAATTAGCTCAGGAATGTAGAGCTATTTTTTCCCTTCCTTTCTCCCTTCTTCCGTTCCTTCCTCTTTTGAAGATCCTTCCCTCCTGACTTTATTATTATTTTTTAATGCTAAAGAGATCAAAGATGTAAATGTAGGATATGAAATAAAATACTAGATGAAAATATGAAATAATTTATGTTAGGTTAGAAGAAAGATTGATTACCTCAACTACACAAAAATAAAATGTAACTACAGGGCACAAACTTAAACACAGTCAGTATAAAAGACAAAATTGTAACACAGATGATTATAGACATAATTAACTTTAAAAGCTTCTAAAATTAACAGGAAAAAATCAACAACCTACTTAAAATAAGGAAAGGATATTAACCAGTCATATACCAAAAAAAGAAATATAAATATCTTTTAAATATGGAAAGATATTCTCCTTAATTAAAAATTGAAATACAATAATATATAAATTTTAACTTGGCAGAGACCAAAATGTTTGGTGCACTGCGCTTTGAGTAGTTTAAGGGAGCAAGTGGCCTCCTATACTCTTGGTGAGAATATAAATTGACATAACCTTTATAGGAGGCAATTTGATGATATCTACCAAAATTTAAATTGCATCTACTCTGTTCTATTAAAGCATTGTTTTTATTTTGTTTATTTTTAATTAAGTATATTTGACATACAATGTTATATTAGTTCAGATGTACAACATCATGATTCAACATTTATATACCTTACAAAGTGATGGCCATGATAAGTCTAGTAACCATCTGTCACCATACAAAGTTATTGTGATATTATTGACTATATTCCCTATGCTGTATATTAAATCCCTGTGACTTATTTTATAACTGGAAGTTTGTACCTCTTATTCTCCTTTACATTTTCACTCATCCATTCCTTTCTCCTTCCCTCCGGCAACCATTAGTTTGTTCTCTAGATCTATGAATCTGTTTCTGTTTTGTGGGGTTTTTTTTTTTTTCATGATTCTGTATATAAGTGAAATCATATGGTATTTGTATTTCTCTGACTTATTTCACTTAGCATCATACCCTTTAGGTCCATCCATGTTGTCATAAATGGTAAGATTTTATTCTTTTTTATGACTAACTAATATTGCATTGTATACCACATCTTCTTTATCCATTCATCTATTGATGGACACCTAGGTTGCTTCCATATCTTGGCTATTGTAAATAATGGTGCAATGAATATAGTGATGCACATGTCTCTTTGAATTAGTGTTTTCATTTTTGTTGGATAAATACCCAGAAGTGGAATTGCTGGGTTGTATAGTAGTTCTATTTTTAATTTTTGGAAGAAAATCTATACTGTTTTTCATAGTGGCTGTACCAGCTTACAATCATGCCAAAAGTACAAGAGGGTTCCTGTTTCTTCACATCCTCGCCACTTGTTATTTGTCGAGTTATTTGTTATTTGTTAATAGCTATTCTGACAGGTGTGGGGTGACATCTCATTCTGGTTCTGATTTACATTTCCCTGATGATTAGGGATATTGAACATCTTTTCCTATGTCTCTTGGCCATCTATATGTATTCTTTGGAGAAATGTCTATTCAGGTCCTTTATCCTTGTTTTTTAAATAAAATATTTAATAAACTTATTAAATTACTAATTTCATTGAAATACACTTTTGTCTCCTATGAATGTCTGATCTAATATTCTTAGGAAATTTGCCTTCTATTAGAAAATGGCAGTAATGATTAACATTTTAATCTGTTTAAATTTATTACATTTCTAGATATCCTTGATTTATTTGATTACAGACCTCTTTGGTACCCAACACTCTTTCTACTAGTGGGCAATCTTTTTCATTTATACCCTTCCCCAAATATTTTGAAGCATATCCCACACATTATATAATTTAACCTGTACATATTCTATTATCTATACCTAAATGATAAGAACTTATAAAATCATGTTTTCTGTATTATCAAATGATCATGTAATTTATCATCTAAACTGAGGTTTTTTGATTTGAGCAAATGCCATGCCCAATTTAAATCTGGTCAACAATTATAAACTGGAAATGTCCTGCGCCACAGGGACATGTAATCGTCTTATACATTTCCTACCAACTGAACTCCCAAGGGTTTTGGCATACGAAAACCTTTATCAAAATTCAATGTCCTTGCTAAATCTTTATTTCTACAACTCGTTTTCATGCTGCTTATGCTACATTTACTTTGAACCATTCATTATTCTCTCTTCCTTGGAGGTGCTTTGTTGCTTTGTTTTCCTGCCCGAAATGGCCTTTTTACTAGCACCCTCTCTCCCCACAGTGTCTCAATCCAGTGTATCTTTCTAGGCCCAGTGGAGATGCTAGTTCTTATATTACAATATTTTCTGATCCCCTTAGCAAAAAACAGCTTCTCCCTTTTAAGTTCCCAAAGGTAGCAATTCTCTCTGTCCATTCAACATTAGACCTTCAACGTGCTGTGCAAGTCAGGGTGCCCTGATCACGTATACTTAGGAAATGCTGCCTTCTGTTGGAGAATGGCAATGGTGGTTAGCATTTTGATCTCTTTAAAGTTATTTATTACATTTCTATATTTCCCAGGTTTGTTTGATTACAGACCTCTTCTGTTAGCCAACACACTTTTGGAACACTTTTATAACATGTAATATATGCCTCTGTTAAGAAACTTTTTAATTTTATTGTATGGATTTTCCTTCCTACTTGTTCTATCTTTCCTACTGATAGTAATCTCTTCATGAGCAGTTGTTCAGCTTAATTTGGTTTAAAGAAGTAAGGTTCATCATAAAAGGTATAATATATCCATTATGGTCTAGCTAACATAAATATTGCTGATGTTTATTTTTGCTTCTTGTAATAATAAAACTTAATTTGCTGAAGATGAAAACATTTATCACAACTGGTTTCCAAGCATGAGTGGTCCTTTTCCAAGGTGTTTAATTAGTAAAATGGTTGGAAACGTAGTGCATCTCCATCAAAAGTTATCAGATGAAGAGGATAATTATTCACATAAGATCAGTACTGATCTTCAGAGAAAATGATATAGGTCTGAGGTAGAATTTAATACTGAGTGTTGGATATTTAAAGGAATGAATATATGTATGCATATATTCATGCATATGTAAATGAATCTTCTCTTTTATGTATCATGTTGAAGTAAATTGTATGTAAATAAATCTTCTCTTTTATGTATCATGTTGGAGTAAATTGAAAAATTTTCTGATGTATGAATTTATTTGAAAATTATATCTTTGTAGCCATCAGCTTTTGAGTATCTCCCCAGTATTTGTAGTATTGTTACCTCTTTTGAGAATAGGAACTTCTGTTTAACAAGCCTTTAACAAGCAAGAAATATCAATTAAGTATGATAAAAATAAGTGGGGAGACCGAGTTGTTATTACTCTTTCTTAATGCCTTTGTTCTCTCTTTTTTAGTTAATATCCTTTAAGGACATCTTTGCCACGTTCTAAATGCTTCCTTCTGCATTGCTGCACCCACTGAATAGTTGGAACAACTATTATTAAACAACTATGACTAAAGTATTAGCCTCTCTTGTATTCTGTGACTTGTCCATGATAGGAAGATGAGACCTGGAAGGTCCAACAGTGTTTCTCGTATAGTAATCAGGTGCTTTATAAGTGCTATGCAGCTTATATGTAAATCCTGGCCAAGTGGCTTGAGGCCCTAGCAGTGAATTTTCAGTAATTCCTGATCCATTAGGATTATTACTTATTCTCTCAGCATCAAGTATGTAAAATGATTCATGGTTCGGGGATGCCATAAAGTCTATTTGGTATGGATTTCACGAAATCTGAACTGTATGTTACCTAAAATGTTGAAAAACAGGGTAATATAAAGGAATAACTGTTACTTTTGGGGACGAATGGTGAAAATAAGTGTAATAAACTATGTATTAAAACCCAGTGATATCTTTTAAAGATAGATGTCTTGAATAGTTGTCAGAAGACAGGATAGTGCATAACCTTGAGGGATTAGGAACGGAAAGTTGAATGAGAGGGGCTTTGGGGATTCTATAATGTTCTGTTTTCTGTTTTGTGTGCTGCTTATATATATGCGTATGTTCACTTTGTTGATTTGGGTACTTCCGTATGAATATTGTATTTAAATACATAATTTACATTTAAAAAGTTTAGAAAGTGTCAACAACAACACCAAAAGTTAGTGATTTCTCTTGAAAACTTGAAACTTCAAAACCTTAGAGACCAGATTTATGTGAGTGGCACCGAGTTGGTAAAATTCATATTTGGCAAATATTTGTATGAAGGAATTTAGCTTCTTTGAAATACAGCTTCACCTAAAGTGATTTATGCTAACATTTTGAACAAAATTTGGCATGACCTAATATTTAAAATGAAGGAACAAATAGAGTCATTTCGTAACTTGAAAGAAGCTTATTTTTTTCTGATCTCTGCGTTCCCCTCTCGCCATTCCTTTATAGAGAGCAAAACATTTGGCAGGTGGAAGATAGCATGTAGATTATATGTGTTTCTCTGAATTTGGGTTATCCCGTATTTATAAAGCCTGTTTAGCATGGAAAACTGAAAAGATGCAGAATATAGCAATTGGAGGATGGGGAGCTGGTGGGCACACTGAGAAGCATTCGTAGTAGCCCACATGCCTGTGCCACATAGTTTTTTTCCATCGACTGGCTTTTAGTTTTTAAAGAAATCGGACCAAAGCCCACATAGAATAACAAATTCTCCACTTAACGAGAAGATTATTTTGATCATGGAAGCATTTAATTTCTAAAATAGTTGGAAAAAATCTTGTGTAATACAATTGTGAGTACCTTAGTTATGTATGAATCGGGACTGTAAAATTAGTAGAGACAGCTGTGTGCATCAGAGAACGCACCAAGGGAATTTGTGCCAAAAGGTAGAAGGATCAGGTAAAGAGAGCTGATAGAGAACTAGAAAGGGAATGCAGCCAATGAGAAAGGAGACACCTTTGTATTTGGCTGTATAGAAAAGGTGGCCTTGAGCAGCTGTCTGATGTGGAAATTCAAAACCCGTGTATGATTACGACAACAAAAGACAAAGACTGATAGATGTCATTAGCAGTCATTTCCACTGTGCTTAAATTGAAAGGTAGATATAAAGTCTCTAGAGACACCAAAGGATTATACAATTAAGTAACTCTTTCCGTTGGCCCTTGTTTTTACTTTGAGGAGGAAAATTTATTCCTTGTAACCCCAGTGTTATTTCTTAGTGTTAGTATGTGTGTTCTTCCTTTATGTTACTGATGAATGGGAAATGTAAGGAATGAATTTAAAGGACCTTTAAAATGCAGAATTATTTTTAATTTTGGGAAGAGGAGCTTTTCTTTTTTATAATTAGAAGCAAATCTGTAACATTTATCAGAAAGGATTGGCAGGTTAAAGTGAGATGCAAGCTCAGTTCAAATTAAAAGTAAAATGTATTCTTTTTTTTTTTTTTGGTTTCCCATCTATGTACAGTGGACTAGGCCACCATGATGTTTTTACCACTTTGTCAGCTACCCAATACATAATGGACACACAACGAATATACGTGCAATGAACTGACGTATGCCTTTTTTTTTCTCTGCATATAAGTCCCACCCCTTGAGCCCTATAATGGCAGTACTCTTCATGATATGTTTCATAAAAATGAAAAATAAAAAATAAATCAAAAGTTTTAAATTTAAAGTTCGTGAAACCATAAGAGGGTCATTAATCAGCTGTCAGTTGGTCAAATCTCTGAAGTGTTGTTTCATATTTTTTGTGCTTATATGAATTCCTAGATAGCATGTTAATAGTCTTTTCTGGATTTCATATAATATGTCATCTGTCGTGACTTCTTTCACCGAACATAAACATAATCATAGTACATCCATGTTGTAGGATCTATTAATTTTTTTGGTCTTCTTTCTCCTTTTTAAAGACTTAATTTTTTAGAGTAGTTTTAGGTTCACAGCAAAAATTAAGCAGAAGGCACAGAGATTTCCCCTATACCTTCATCCCCACACATGCGTAGCCTCAACCCCTATCAACGTTTTTCTCTAGAGTGGTACACTTGTTATAATTGATGAACCTGCACTGACACATCATTTTCACCCAGTGTCCATAGTTTGCCTTAGTTAGGGTTCACTCTTGGTGTATGTTTTATGGGTTTGGATAAATGTATACCCATCATTGTAATATACAGAGTGTTTTCATTGTCCTAAAAATCCTCTGTGCCTATTCATCATCTCTGCCCTTTCCATTCCCCCAGCAACCACCGATCTTTTAATTATCTCCATAGTTTTGCATTTTCTATAATGTTATAGTTAGAATCATATAGTACGTAGCCTTCTCAGATTGGCTTCTTTCATTTAGTAATATGCATTCAAGTTTCCTTCATGTCTCTACCTGGCTTAAAGATTTACTGTAAAGCTACAGTAATCACGACAGTGTGATATTGGCAAAAGAATAGACAGATAGATCAATTGAACAGAAGAGCCCGAAAAAGATCTTTGAAAAAGAACAAAGGCAGAACAATGGAACAAAGACATTCTCTTCAACAAAAGGTGCTGGAACAAGTAGACATTCACATGTAAAAAACCGACTCTAGATACAGACCATACATCTTTTAAAAAAATTAACACAAATTGGTCACAGACCTAAGGCAATACAGAAAAGTATAAAATTTGTAGATGATAACAGGAGTAAACCTAAATGACCTTGGGTATGGTGATGACTAGTTATAACACCAAAGGCGCAATTCATGAAAGAAATAATTGATAAGGTGGACTTTATTAAAATGAAAAATCTTCTGCTTTGTAAAAGACATTGTCGAGAATGAATAGACAAGCCACAGACTGGGAGAAAATATTTGTGAGAGGCACATCTAATAAAGGACTATCATCCAAAATATATAAAGACTCTTAAAACTCAACCAGAAGAAAATCACCCATTTAAAAAATGGGTCAAAGACCTTAACAGGCCCCTCACTAAAGAAGATATTCAGACGTCAGATAAGCACATGAAAAGGTGTTCCAGATCTTATATCATAAGAGAAATTCAGATTCAAACTATAATGAGATACCACTCCATACCTATTAGGCAAACCAAAATCCAGAACACTGACAACACCAAATGCTGGCAAAGATATAGAGCAACAGGAAATCTCATACATTGCTTGTGGGAATGAAGAGTGTATAGCTATTGTGGAGGACAGTTTGGCTGTTTTTTACAAAACTAGTCATACTCTTACTAGGCAAAATCATACTCTGATGATACACCAATTGCACGCCTTGGTATGTACTCAAAGGAGTTGAAAACTTGAGTCTACTTAAAAAACCTGCACATGGTGTTTATAGCAGCTTTGCTCACATTGCCAGAGTGTAGAAGCCACCAAGATGTCCTTTGATGGGTGAGTGGGTAAATAAATACAATGTGGCAAATCCAGACAATGGAATACTATTCTGCATCTCTTTTTATTGCCAAATAATATTCCATTGTATGTATTATACTACAATTTATCTACCCAGTGATGGATATTTAATTTCCATTTTTGGGCTATTATACTTTCTTGAATGAAGGTTTTTATGGGGAAATATATTTTCATTTCTCTTGGGTATAAGTATTTGTGTGAACATGCATTTTTATTTATCTTGCCTATGTACCTAGGAGTCAAATTGCTGGATTATATGGTAATTCTACACTATTTGAAAAGCTGCCAGGCAGTGTGATTGTACTGTTTTTATATTACCACCAGCAGTGTATGAGGGTTCTAATTTCTCTACATTCTCAATAATAATTGTTATTGTTTTTTTATTATAGCCATCCTACAGGTATCTCATGAAGTGGTATCTAATTATAGTTTTGATTTGCACTCCCTGATGGGTAATTATGTTGAATATCTTTTCATGGCTTGTTCACCATCTTATATATTCTTTGTCAAATTTTATATTGAGTCGTCTTTTCCTCATTGAGCTGTAATAGTTCTGTTTATATTCTAGATACAGTTATCAGATATACATTTTGCATCATTCCTATTCTGTGAGTTGTCTTTTCTATTTCTTCGTGGTATCCTCTGAGGCACAAAAGTTTTAGTTTTGATGAAGTCCAATTTATCTATTTTTCCTTTATCACTTGTTATTTTGGATGTCCTTTCTGAGAAAGCATTGTCTAATCTAAGGGTATGAAGATATACCACAATATTTTTTTCTAAGAGGTTAACACTTTTAGCTTTTTCATTTAAGTCTTTGATTCATTTTGAGTTAATTTTTACATGCAGTGTGAAGATAGGGCTCAGTGTAATTACTTTGCATGTGAATATCCAGTTGACCCATCATCATTTGTTGAAAAGACTATTCTTTCCCCATCTACTTGTTTTGGTACTCTTGTTGAAAGTCAATTGAGCATAAATGCAGACATCTGTTTTTTTTTCCAAAAAGGTCTGAAATCTTTTAAGTTGTCTTTAGCAAGAAAAATAAGGCAGAGTGTTACAGAGAGTAGTTAAATCATGTGTTTTTCAAAATGAATCAGGTCAACTCCCCATTAGGACCAAGGTTTTGGGAGGATGCCATCTAATTTTCCTTAGTCTCATGTGCCTTTTTAATTTAGCAGAGGAAGAATCTTCATTTAGTGTGCTTTTCGTGGTTTTTACCTTTATTTAAATTTGGAAATCGAAGTTTTTAAATATCAAGTTCTCTTTTACTTTGTTCACAAACATCGTAAACATGTTAGAATTAGTCCCAGTATTATGGAGGTTTGGTTTTTTCCTTTACTTGTTTTCAAAGTTTAGCTGGAGGCAACAGTTAATCTTTAAAGGAGTCATGCTTATAAAGTTGGGATAGTGCTGAGTGAGTGATGTTCTGCTGATTCCAGCTGTAAAATGTTTTCGGAGAGCAGAAAAACAATTTGCTTGTATTCCAATACACTGTAGTCCTTGAGGTCCACTGAGTTTCTAAAAACATTGACTCAAAAAGTGAAATGAAGAATTGTTAACTACATTTTTCCTTAGTATCCTTTTGTTTTAAAGGAGAATATACATATTAAGATCTATTGAGGCAACATGGCTATCAGAATCGATTGAGAGTTAGATTATGTTGATCTTAAAGTTCAAGGGATTAGCTACCTCTTATGTAATGCCACAGTTCACAGGGATTTATTTCTGCTTTTCACTGGTTCTTCTTTCATGACATTTAAAAGGGAGAAATTATCTTATAGACCATATTTATACTCATTTCTCTAGCTCCAAAAATATTCATGGAATATATGTATATTCATATATAAGTACATTTTTGTATGAATAAGATTAGTGTACTCAATGGGAGTGTACTAATGAAATCTATTATGTGAATAATGCATATTATTTGTTAGAGTGTGTTGTCTCGGAGTATTTTAGTGGGCCTTCATCCTGTGTATTTGTCTACAATATGTGTCCATTGAGTGACACTTTTCCAGCATCCCAAAATATCCTAAATATACTCCTTCAAACCCTGAAATAAAGTTTTTAAAATGATGTGTAAAAAATTAGAAAGCTCATATCTTTTATTTGATGTGTCATGTGGACTTTCTCACAGGGTCATCGTCTTCTTTATAAGTTCTTTATCTTCCTTAAAAATGAAAACTCAAAATAGATGGCAGTTGAAGGAAGTGAAATGAAAACTACTGTATAATGGAGACAGCTTCAGTGTATGTTTCTTTAGTGCTTGTGAGCACAGCACAAAATGATGACCATAACTACTCAGAAGGCTCTCTGAATTTAGGGAATAATGTAATAAATATTTAAGAAAGGTTTCTATTAATAGCTTTAAAATGAAAGATCTGGCTCTTAGCTGAGCACACTATTTGAATATATGAAAAATTTTCTTATGTAGATGCTTTATTTTGCCAGTGACTTATAAATATGCTCTGATTAATTTAGGTGCATTCTTTAATTTATTCAAACGTCTTCATTAAGCTATTTTGCAGGTAGTGTTCTAGGCAGTGGAGATTCAGCGATGAACAAAAAAAGATACAAATCCTTGACCTTACATATCCCTGTAATTAAGTGGGAGGAAGATAGAAAATAAAGACACAAAAAATAATTATATCACAGAAAATATAAAATATTTTTATTTTTGACAGTAAATATCAACATAGTTAATTATTTTTTTCTTATTACTAAATATGCTTTTGAATAAACTCATACCTTGATCACGCTATTCCTTGTAAGATGAATAACATAGACTGGGACCTTCTGCCAGGTAGGGTATTGTCAGCTGTGCAGTTTACAATTCAGAAATGCTATTTGTTTGCTATTATGCACATATGTTTCATGTAATTCGGCTATTTGTTTTTTGCCATGGGAAGAAAAGGTTATTGTTATAAAATCGTGTCTGTCTCATGATTGAATAAATTTAGATTCCAAATTGAGACTTAAACTTTGAAATAACCTTCGTTTGATCCTCTAGTGTACATTTTTAGAGAAAAACATTTGTGAAAATATTAACCAGATACTTGTGGAATGATAAACCAGGAGTTCTTTAGGTTAGGCTTTTCATGTTCTTTGATTCTGCAGTCTTCTTTGACTAGTGACCTTTTTTTTTTTTTTGGCAGCTAATTGTTTTTTATTGACTTTATCAGTAACAATAATATTGTTTAAAGTGTATAGAAATCAACAATAAATAAGTATTTTCATATAAATCATTGGAGTCTTTTTAATGTATTATCAAACTCTTTTAATCATGAACATTCTATTTTATTTATCATTATTATTTTTGTTATGATGACATTGGGTAATGAAATCCAGTAAGTTTCAGGTATACAATTCAACAGTAAGACATATATATATTACCTTGTGTGTTCATTGCCTATAGTTAGATTTCTTTCTGTCACCACATATTTGACCGCTTTTACCTCACCTACTGCCTTCCTCTCCCCTCTCCTGCTCTGGTATCCACTAGTCTGTTGTCCATGTCCATGAATCTCTGTTTGTCCTGTTTGTTGCTTTTAGGTTTATAGCATCTTTAAAGCAGTTTTGTGAGCAGTGGAACATTATTTCGTGTAGTTGACAGATGAGGGCATTAACCTCAGAGACCTTATTGGCATGGCCAGGAGGGGAGATGAGAGCCTCTAGGATGACAGACATCACTTACTTGACTAAATTGTGTGTATTGGTTAGTAGAGTTCAGGAAGATGGCTCTGGTGTTTCCATGTAAGGATGGTGTTCACTGTCAGGAATATGTGATTTATTCTTGTTGAGAGAAGAGAACTGCAAAATAATTCTTTCTACCAGTTTGTTATTGGCTGGGCTGAAGACAAGAAGAATGAAATTGAATGCCTAATGTAAATACATAGGGATATGTAAATAGTTTCCCAACATCTTACCGTTGGGGCACCCTTTGTGGCTTACTTCTTTTTGGTCCCATACTTAAGTACTTTTTTGTTTGTTTGTTTTTTGTCCACCGTAGTATTGTCATTTCCTTTTATGTGTATGTCTTCATCTCTTGCCCTTAAATTCTTGAACCAAGTGTATCATTCCTCTTTCCTCGCTAGACATTGTTGCTTGACTTATGAAGTTGTAGACTTATGAACTTAAATGTTTCCCTTTAGCTTCTCTCTTTTGCTCTACCAATAAACTGTATAAAATACCTAGTTTTTACTAAAAGTGATGATCAGTTCTTTCCATATTAGTTTCTTTTTGGAACAAGTGAAAACCAAAAAGGGAATGTAGAGGAGAAAATAAAGAGCTTCATTTAGCTATTAAAATAATGACTAATACTATGGGAATTTTATGTGAAACTTGAAAAAATAAAAGCATTTGATTGTTCCATTTTTTTGGCATAAAAATATGATGCACCAACAGAAAACCTATTAAGAAGTTTCTCAATATTGTCATTTGAAATTTTTCAGGCTGCTATCCTTGTCCAGGGCCCAACATGAATCCTATTGCTCTTGGGAGCCGCTGGCTTGCTTATGCAGAAAACAAGGTAAGGCATGGCCGATGTGTGGACTCTTGGTAATGGAGCAAGTGTTGAAGAATTTTCCAAAGTAATTACCAACCAGTAATGAACTTGCTAGTTTGTTTTCTTTGGTTTGGTTTTGGTTTTAGTTGGATACCTGGTAATTGTCCCATCTCCCTTCTTGCATAAGAGCAGTATTTGGACTCCATCTTAATTTTCTGTGCTTAGTTTTGTATAAGAAACTTTACTCCATTAATCTTAAAACACAGCATTGATTTTACCACGGTAGTTTCTGTGGACTTCTCTCTCTATTGGTAGATTGGGAGCCTAAGGCATAGAATAATTTTACTTTAACTATTTGTCTACAACAAATCTAAACAAGAGTTCAGCCATTTGTTTTAATAATTAAATCACAGATGCTCACATTTTGTTGAATTTTCAATTTCATTTATCTATTAAAGTCATCATAGTAAATGAAGATATTATAGCTATATACCAAAAGTTTTATTTACGTCCAAATCAAAGCAAAAAGCAAATTAGAATTTTCAGAAAGAAAAAGTGAAATTCTTTTTATGCCATTTAGTGCCCTGCATGGGAATATAGAACGAAATCTAAAAAATATTAGACCTCAAAGATTATCATTTTTTGTTTTACTTTTGCTTGTTTATAAATATTTATTGAAGAGTTTTTGACATAAGTCTGGATATGGTAAGTACAGTAAGTATTTGGTGAAACCACAGAACAAGTAAATCTCTAGCCTCTGGAATTCTCAAAATCAAGAAACTACTGAAGAGTTATTTTTCTGGATGAATTCCTTGATGCTTTTTCCAAGATTCTGTCTGCTACAGGTGAATCTGTTACATCTTACTGAATGCTAGAATGCCATATTTAGGCTTCATCCTGTTCTTTCTTTTGATTTTCTAACAAGACAGGATGCATACAATTCCGTGTGGTGACAATGGTTTTTTCTAATGTGTACATCTATAATACATTTCTTTGAGTGCTGGAGACAATCAAGAAGATGTAATGATTGTCATTGGCTCTTATAGATGCGTTCTCATGTGTGAAAAATTAGCTAGTTAGAATACAGGTGTTTTGCCTTTGTAGAGAGAGATATGTGTCAGTAAAATCTGGTATTACACAAAGGGACCAGAAAGTGTAGTGTCATTCACAAGGAGTTTGCTAATCAGATGATTTTTCCATGCTTTGGAAGAAATATTTCCAGATAAATGCCTTTCTATGGTATTTACATAAGAGCTAGTATTTATTAACAGTTTCTCATTGTTTTAGCTTTTGGTCTGAGTATTGAATTACAGAATTTAATAAAATTTTAGAATAACAATCTCTTTCAGTGAAACTACTATTTGACTGAAATTTTAAGCAAGAGGTCATGTATCTTGATTTTTTTTTTCATTGCCTCTTTTAAACTGTACTTTTAACTTGGAAAACTTACAGAAAACTTGCAAGAATAAATTTAATGCAAATAGCACAAAGCACATTCATTTACTCTTTACTCAGAATGACCTCTGAGCCATTTCAAAATAAGTTACATATATCATATTACCCCTAAATACTTGTTATCAGCCAGTTTAATATTGATAATATACTTTTATCTAATTTACCATTGGTATTCCAGTTTAGTCAATTAACTGTATCTAGTCATTTGTAGATTTTTTTTTTCTGTAGTGCAAGATCTAGTCTAAGATCAGATATTATATTTTGTTGGAATGCTTCCTTAGACTCTTTTAATATGGACTATTACAGTCTTTCTTCGTCTTTTACAACATCAAAAAGTTTGAAGACTGTAACTCCCTATCTTACTCCCTGCTCTTTTTTAAACCCTATCTCTACCCCATACTCTTTAAAAAAAAAAAAAAAAGAATGATTTTAATTTTGAGTTTTTGATGTTTTCTCTTGATTTATTGAAGTTAAGTATTTCTCTTCTTCTGTGTCTTTTTGTATCATAATATATCCACACTCATCTCGTACTTGCCCCACCTCAGCCCTGGAATCTGCTACTCCTGTTTCCTTTTAGTGGGCAATGGTATTAGATACTAAGCTTTGCTCAGTAGATGTGCTCATTGTTACTGGTGTCTTTTTGCTTGTAGACTCTTTCATTGACCAAAGTTTGGAAACATGCATATTATATACACACACTTACTTCTGTATATACATAAATAGGTAAATACACACATATGTATACTTGTGCCCCTATGTATACACATATGCACATATTATTTTGAAAATGAAGAGTTCTCATTGAACTTTCACAGGATTCTTTTCATATTTTTATATTTGTATGTCTTTTGTTTTGCACAGGAGACCCTAGCATAAGCGCTTTTTCTTCATTTGTTCAATCCTATAATACAAATGGTAATTGCAGAATTGCTTATTCATATGACTACAAAAATCAAACCAAATAAAAAGAGTTTAGTATGTTTTTGCAATTCTCCCCACTCCCATCACTGCCTAACACTGAATGTGTGCACTCAAATACTGTGTTCATATTTTATTTTGATTAGTTTGTCCTTCTTTGCTTCTTTTCTGCTTTCCTTCATTGTTGTTACAGTTTTTATTTGATATATAATTGTGTGTATTTCTCTTTACATTTTATTTATATGTTTATATATTTTATCATATGTTATATATGTTTATATTTCCCTTTTTTTCCCAAAAGATAACATATGTGCTCTTTTGTACATTGCTTTTTTTTACTTACCAATATTTCCTGGAAATTAGTCCATTTTATAGAGTTTTGTACTACAGAAATTTCTGATTTATCTTTAATTTTCATGAACTGAGAGGTAAATGTAATTTTCTAATGATTCTAAGCTTTAAACAAAAAATTCTGGTTTAATTATGTTTCCGTAGAAATGCTGACTTAGAATTTAGTTTTTGTTGAATTGAAAAGGTGATAGTATTGCTTGTTATCACAAATTTGTCTTTGTTTTAATTACCTGAAGTAGGGAAGAGGAGGTGATTTCCAAGATAATGCTGTTACTTGCACATGCGGCAGGAGGCAGCAGAGGGATAATTTTTATACTTCTTTTGAATATGTATTTGTGAATGAATGAACGAATGAGCGAATGAATTAGATTCTTTTTATTAACTAGAACAATCATTTTCAAACTCACTGTTTTCCTCTATGTGAAACCACATTTGCTGATCACCTGTCATTTAGAAAATTCCTCACCACTGACCTTGAGATCTACTTAGCAGCCATTCA
Organism: Pteropus vampyrus; assembly: GCF_000151845.1. Taxonomy (NCBI): domain Eukaryota; kingdom Metazoa; phylum Chordata; class Mammalia; order Chiroptera; family Pteropodidae; genus Pteropus; species Pteropus vampyrus. Next base: position 458,017 of record NW_011889042.1, read on the forward strand.
GTGGGCAACTTGACAGCTTCTATTAGACTTTTAAATATATTTTATTATAGTATTATTATTGCTTTGAGTGATTGTTTTTTAATATAGTGTTAGTGATGCAGAAAATTTTGATTTCAAAATAAAGGAATAAAAAGTTTACATATTAATCTTATCAGATGGCCTGGTTTTAAATTGTATAAAGCATTTTTTGTTCTTTTGTTTTGGGAGAGGTAGATTTTTTTTCTGAATTCTATAGACATTTAATAATTCATGTCGCACCATGGAACTTTTCTAGTACTCTACTACTGTCATTTTATTAAATATTTTTAAATGTAAAAATCTGGCTAATTTTTTTAATGCAGTAGCAGTGGAGGATTTAATCTAAGTTTATTGCTCAGCACATGAGAGACTCATGCATGTCAGGCAATTTTCACTTTGAAAATTGACAAGTTAAGTTATTTACACCGGGCATGAATAAAGGCATGTCATTTTCATTCTGATGGTAGATCTAGTAAGCCTCCTGAAGTGATAGCTACTATATGTATAGTAGCTGATGTTTTCATAATTTGTGCCACTTTTCCACTGACATGGTTGAAAATGTAAATATGGCAAATTCTTTTGTGTGTTTTTTTCAAGTTGCATTTTATAATCTTTATGTAAAAATTTAGAAGACAGAACCTCCAATTTGCTAATATGTTAAGTATTTAATGTTAGAAAGGCATGTCTCAGTCCTTTGATTATATTTTTAAATTTTATTTGTGGAAAGGCTGCCAGATCTCAAATCCTACCATTTCAGAGTTTATGAATTCTTAAACACTATTCATCTTGTAATTGAAAATCATATTTGAGCATAAAACTTCCTGAGCAGCACCAGTAGATTATAAAAGGGGGTATAAGTATCTCAACAGGGCTTTTAGCTGTTTGTATGAAGTACATTCATGCAAACATTCCCACCCACCACCATCATGATGCATCGTAAATAAGCTCTATCCTAATAGTCTGTAGAGTTAAACAGTTTAATAGAAATGACTTTTTGGTTTTTCTCTCTCTCTTTTTCCAGTTGATTAGATGTTATCGGTCCCGTGGTGGAGCCTGTGGAGACAACATTCAATCTTATACTGCCACAGTCATTAGTGCTGCGAAAGTGAGTATCCAGTAGTCTCTGAGAGTTGTGATTATGTGGAGTGATTACCAAGTTTCTCTCCTGAATTCGGTTGAGATTGTCTCTTCCCTTTTCATTCACAAATGAAAGTAAGAAGTAAGTCAAAATTATTGTCACCGAGGAGACATGGTGACTAAATGATTAGGTATTTAATTTCTTAAGGGTCATAAATAATACTTTATTTTCTATTTTAATGTTATAGGGTTTATATTTATTTAATTTTAAATATTTAAGTCTTTTAGCTAGATTAAAGTCTGTTATGTAATTAACACTTTGGAAAGACGCTTTATATGTCTTAGGTACCGACTTCTGGATTGTTTTTGTATGATTTGCATTATTCTACCTATACTGACATCCCTTTGCATCTTTGAACATTTATGAATCTATTTGACATAAAAAGAATATTATT